>NC_048602.1:22941229-23208729 GCF_003668045.3 Cricetulus griseus | reverse complement strand
GGGAGACTGGGGGTACACGGGGAGGCTGGGGGTGCACGGGGAGACTAGGGGTGCACGGGGGAGATTGGGGGTGTAAGGGAGAGAGACTGGGGGTGCACGAGGGAGACGGGTACAGGAGGAGATGGGTGCATGGGGGAGCTTAGGGGTGCACAGGGAAGACTGGGGGTGCACAGGGGGGAGACTAGGGGTGCACAGGGGGAGACTAGGGGTGCACAGGGGGAGACTAGGGGTGCACAGGGGGAGACTAGGGGTGCACAGGGGGAGACTAGGGGTGCACAGGGGGAGACTAGGGGTGCACAGGGGGAGACTAGGGGTGCACAGGGGGAGACTAGGGGTGCACAGGGGGAGACTAGGGGTGCACAGGGGGAGACTAGGGGTGCACAGGGGGAGACTAGGGGTGCACAGGGGGAGACTAGGGGTGCACAGGGGGAGACTAGGGGTGCACAGGGGGAGACTAGGGGTGCACAGGGGGAGACTAGGGGTGCACAGGGGGAGACTAGGGGTGCACAGGGGGAGACTAGGGGTGCACAGGGGGAGACTAGGGGTGCACAGGGGGAGACTAGGGGTGCACAGGGGGAGACTAGGGGTGCACAGGGGGAGACTAGGGGTGCACAGGGGGAGACTAGGGGTGCACAGGGGGAGACTAGGGGTGCACAGGGGGAGACTAGGGGTGCACAGGGGGAGACTAGGGGTGCACAGGGGGAGACTAGGGGTGCACAGGGGGAGACTAGGGGTGCACAGGGGGAGACTAGGGGTGCACAGGGGGAGACTAGGGGTGCACAGGGGGAGACTAGGGGTGCACAGGGGGAGACTAGGGGTGCACAGGGGGAGACTAGGGGTGCACAGGGGGAGACTAGGGGTGCACAGGGGGAGACTAGGGGTGCACAGGGGGAGACTAGGGGTGCACAGGGGGAGACTAGGGGTGCACAGGGGGAGACTAGGGGTGCACAGGGGGAGACTAGGGGTGCACAGGGGGAGACTAGGGGTGCACAGGGGGAGACTAGGGGTGCACAGGGGGAGACTAGGGGTGCACAGGGGGAGACTAGGGGTGCACAGGGGGAGACTAGGGGTGCACAGGGGGAGACTAGGGGTGCACAGGGGGAGACTAGGGGTGCACAGGGGGAGACTAGGGGTGCACAGGGGGAGACTAGGGGTGCACAGGGGGAGACTAGGGGTGCACAGGGGGAGACTAGGGGTGCACAGGGGGAGACTAGGGGTGCACAGGGGGAGACTAGGGGTGCACAGGGGGAGACTAGGGGTGCACAGGGGGAGACTAGGGGTGCACAGGGGGAGACTAGGGGTGCACAGGGGGAGACTAGGGGTGCACAGGGGGAGACTAGGGGTGCACAGGGGGAGACTAGGGGTGCACAGGGGGAGACTAGGGGTGCACAGGGGGAGACTAGGGGTGCACAGGGGGAGACTAGGGGTGCACAGGGGGAGACTAGGGGTGCACAGGGGGAGACTAGGGGTGCACAGGGGGAGACTAGGGGTGCACAGGGGGAGACTAGGGGTGCACAGGGGGAGACTAGGGGTGCACAGGGGGAGACTAGGGGTGCACAGGGGGAGACTAGGGGTGCACAGGGGGAGACTAGGGGTGCACAGGGGGAGACTAGGGGTGCACAGGGGGAGACTAGGGGTGCACAGGGGGAGACTAGGGGTGCACAGGGGGAGACTAGGGGTGCACAGGGGGAGACTAGGGGTGCACAGGGGGAGACTAGGGGTGCACAGGGGGAGACTAGGGGTGCACAGGGGGAGACTAGGGGTGCACAGGGGGAGACTAGGGGTGCACAGGGGGAGACTAGGGGTGCACAGGGGGAGACTAGGGGTGCACAGGGGGAGACTAGGGGTGCACAGGGGGAGACTAGGGGTGCACAGGGGGAGACTAGGGGTGCACAGGGGGAGACTAGGGGTGCACAGGGGGAGACTAGGGGTGCACAGGGGGAGACTAGGGGTGCACAGGGGGAGACTAGGGGTGCACAGGGGGAGACTAGGGGTGCACAGGGGGAGACTAGGGGTGCACAGGGGGAGACTAGGGGTGCACAGGGGGAGACTAGGGGTGCACAGGGGGAGACTAGGGGTGCACAGGGGGAGACTAGGGGTGCACAGGGGGAGACTAGGGGTGCACAGGGGGAGACTAGGGGTGCACAGGGGGAGACTAGGGGTGCACAGGGGGAGACTAGGGGTGCACAGGGGGAGACTAGGGGTGCACAGGGGGAGACTAGGGGTGCACAGGGGGAGACTAGGGGTGCACAGGGGGAGACTAGGGGTGCACAGGGGGAGACTAGGGGTGCACAGGGGGAGACTAGGGGTGCACAGGGGGAGACTAGGGGTGCACAGGGGGAGACTAGGGGTGCACAGGGGGAGACTAGGGGTGCACAGGGGGAGACTAGGGGTGCACAGGGCGGAGACTGGGGTACACGGGGGAGACTAGGGGTGCACGGGGGGAGACTAGGGGTGCACGGGGGAGACTGGGGGTGCACGGGGAGACTAGGGGTGCACGGGGAGACTAGAGGTGCACAGGGAGACTAGGGGTGCACGGGTGGGGAGACTGGGGGTACACAGGGGGAGACTAGGAGTGCACGGGGGGAGACTAGGGGTGCACGGGGGGGAGACTGGGGTACACGGGGGAGACTAGAGGCGTGCACGGGGGAGACGGGTGCACGGGGAGACTGGGGGTGCACGGGGGAGACTAGGGATGCACGAGGGAGACGGGTGCACGGGGAGACTAGGGGTGCACGGGGAGACTAGGGGTGCACGGGGGAGACTAGGGGTGCACGGGGGAGATTGGGGGTGTAAGGGAGAGAGACTGGGGGTGCACGAGGGAGACGGGTACAGGAGGAGATGGGTGCATGGGGGAGATTAGGGGTGCACAGGGAAGACTGGGGGTGCACAGGGCGGTGATTAAGGGTGCACGGGGGAGACTGGGGGTGCACGGGGGAGACTGGGGTGCATGAGGGAGACTAGGGGTGAGCGGGGGAGTCTGGGGGTGCACAGGGGAGACTGGGGGTGCACGGGGGTGACTAGGGGTGCATGGAGGAGAATGCAGGTGCGTTGAAGTTGGCCAGATTGTCCGAGAGGCCAAGAAGCGCTCTAGAACCAGACTCTTGGACAGGCATTCAGCATGGAGTGGTGTAGCAAGCTCGAGGGCAGAGAGGATATTTAGGGGCTAGATACTAGAAAGACTTGGTAACCCCTGACCCTTCACCTCCAGGAAAACCGGGAGGTGGGAGACTGGCGCAAGAACATCGATGCTCTGAGCGGGATGGAAGGCCGCAAGAAGAAGTTCGAGGGCTGAGCCCAGGGCGCCCGCCCTGGGCACCCAGGATGCCCCTGAGGAATAAACCTCTCTGAACTGGAAACGACTGTGTGCGCGCGCTTCCCTGGAGTGTGGCATGAGGAAAGATGGGGGTGGTGAGGGTTGGTGTCCCCCAAAGCCATATGGGGGTGTGGTCACGGGCAAGTTTCTCACATGCAGTAGTCTCCTCTGCAGGGGCAGAGAACGTGCTAAGTCCAGAGAAACGTGTTAGTGGCCCCAGAGGTGGCTCAGGGGTTAGGAGCACTGGCTGTTTTCCCAGAGGACCCAGGTTTGATTCCCAGCACCCACATAGCAGCTCAAAATTACCTGTAATTCTAATTCCAAGGGATCCTATGCCGTCAGACAAGCAAACTAGCCATACATACAATTTTTTTAAAATTAAAAATAACTCTTGCTGGGTGGTGGTGGCGCATGCCACTCAGGAGGCAGAGGCAAGTGGATCTCTGGGAGTTCGAGGCCAGCCTGCTCTTCAAAGAGAGTTCCAGGACAGTCTCCAAACTTACAGAGAAACCCTGTATCGAACCCCCCCCCCAATAATTCTTAAAGTGCCAAGAAAAGAAAACCAGAAACCTAGATATATTCACAGTGAAGCAGAAAGATGACGGAGACCCTGGAAGAGACAGAAATAGAAAGCAAAGCCAGACATGGTGGTACATGTCTTTAATCCCAGTACTCGGAAGGCAGGGCCTAGCCTGGTCTAGATACTGGATTCTAAGACAGCCAGAGATACATAGTGAGACCCTGTCTCAAAAAAACCCAACTCACCCCAACCAACCAAACTACAAAAAGCCCCACAAAAATAGAAAACTAGAGGGGGGATGGAGAGGGAGGGAGAGAGACTGAGTCACAAAGAGAGGCAGACTCCTCAGAGGATGGAGAAAGACACATGGCCCAGACACAGAAAGGCAGAGCCAAAGATACAGAAGCAGAACTATAGGTGATTACACAAAGACGCCCCCAGGAACACACAAGGACAGAAACATGGGGAAACTATGTTAATCCCAGCACTGGAGAGGTGGATGGCTGAAGGATTCTTTAGTTACCTAAATGAGTTTGAAGCTAGCGTGCTCTACATAAGATCTCGAGTCTTTCAACATTCCCCACCCCCAGAAGAAAACAGGACAGAACTGCAGAAGTTCACAGCAGTCCAGACAGAAGAGAGAGAGAGAGAGAGAGAGAGAGAGAGAGAGAGAGAGGAGAGAGAGAGCAAACACAAGAGGGGAAGACAGAGCCCTGAACACCCACGGAAACAAACCCATAGATGGAGAGCATGAGGTGCAGAGAGGCGTGGAAGCCTGCTTTCCGAGTGGGCACCGAATTCCCTAGAGTTCAAGGTCATGGCTTGGCGGAGGATACTAAAAAAGCTCTGTGTCAGATGGAGGAGAGGAGGGGCTGGGAGGGTGAGGGCTGTCGAGCCTGACACCCCATCCTCTCCCTCCTCCCTACACCTGCTTTCCAGCTTTAGCAGCCTGTTGTCACTGTGGTGGAATCCTGGTGGCAGACAAAGGAGTCGGGGTGGGGGCGGGGGAGACAGTTGGACAGAGACGGGGAGGGGTGCACGGGGGGGGGGGGATGTAATGGAGGAACAGAAAAAAGACACAACATGCAGATGCAAGCCACAGATAGGGGCCATAGGAAAAGTTTGAGAAAAGCCACCCAGAGGTAAAAGCAGGAAGTTTCTCTTAGACCCCCCTTTTTGCCACTAAGCCCCCCTTTCCTGTACTCTTTTCAGTCTTGGGGACTCCAAAGCTCAGGATCTTGTTGAGTGCCTTAAGAAAGCCTGTGGGGTACCTGACCTAGCCCCGACTCCAGGGCATTGTTGATGGAATCCAACAGGGTTCTTGAAGCAGATGGAGCCCCCCAAACTGCAGCCAGAGGGGGCAAGGCAGGCTCTGAGCATGGGGGATGGGGTTTGACCAGAGGAATCCTCGCCACCCCCCCTCCTCCAACCTGGGGCGGGGCTGAGCATCCAGCTATAAACCCAGGGGGTGCGTCATTGCCCTCAGAATCCTGCTTGCCTTAACAGCATCCTTGGATCCAGACTTAGGTAACCGGGCTCTTTGGGGTGTGGGCAGGACAGGAGTGGGAACCAGGTATGAAAGACAGGGCAGGATCTTCTCCTCCTCCTCTCCTCCTCCTCCTTTGAGGCAGCCCTCATTCTGTAGCCTAGGCTGGCCTTGAGTCTGCAGCAATTCTTCCGCTTCCTGGCTGAGCCTTGAGATTATAGGCAGCAGCAACCCAGCTAAGCCTGAGCCTTTGGGGGGGGGCTTGGAATGGCAGGGGTGGAGGGGTAGGATTTGTGGGTTACAGGATCTGGGGGTGCTCTCCTTAACATGGTGGAGGAAGCATTTGGGAGGCAGAGTCATGTGGATCTCTTGAGTTCAATTCTAGGCTGGTTT
The DNA here is from genome assembly GCF_003668045.3 of Cricetulus griseus. Classification (NCBI taxonomy): domain Eukaryota; kingdom Metazoa; phylum Chordata; class Mammalia; order Rodentia; family Cricetidae; genus Cricetulus; species Cricetulus griseus. The sequence continues at coordinate 23,203,014 of NC_048602.1, read as the reverse complement.
GCAAAGAGAGTTCAAGGCTACATAGTAATACCATCTTAAAAAAAAAAAAATCGTGGCGCTCTCAGAGGCTGGAGGAGCCGCAGAATCTGTGCTTGAAGGGGGCAAAGGTTTGTGAAGTCTCAAGGCACGAGGAACTGGGGAAGGACTAGGGCCTGAGCTCTCAGTGGTACAGGCCAGAAGTCCCGACAGCCAAGAGACTGAGGCAGGAGGATTTTTAGTTCGGGGCCAGCCTGGGACACAGAGTGAGATCCTGTCTTGGAAAACACAGAAAGAAAGAAACAGCTATTAGGAATGGTGGCATTGCACAGTAATCCAGGGTGCTGCAATTAGACCTCTGAGTTTGGGTGTCAGGTTTTATTGGACGAGGTCTTATACCTGGGGATCAGACAGGTGCAGGCTGTAATCTGGCACTCTGGGAGGCAGAAGAATCACGAGTTCAAGGTCATCCTTGGCTACATAGTGAGTTCAAGGCTAGCTTGTGTTATATGAGATCCGGTCTTAATACCACCCTCCAAGACCTCCCATCCCCCACAAAATCTTTCAAGTCTTAGGGTGAAAGTGCCCCTACTAGTATGAAGTGGGTACCTGGTCGTCTAGAGACGCTAAGATTTCCTGGTCTCACATAACAAGGGATTTGTATCTCAGAACCTGTGGTACTGAGCTCTGAAGGTCTCAACCTGGGGACTTTCAGGCCTGGAGGAGCAGAGTTTTGGGGAGGGAGCTAAGGTCTTCAGGGGATCAGGATGAAGCTGCTTTGGATGCGAGATGCAACCATCTCTGCCCAGGATACAGAGCCATGGGAGGAAATGCTAGGCTAGCAAGGGGGCTGTGGCAGGAGGGGGCAGTGGGGGGGGGAGCCCCATTTCTCCAATTCCTTATTGGGAAATGTCCTCTGTTTCCCTGTCTATGACATTCCCCCGAAATAGCACTAGGGGTGGGGCAGCTATTGTCTTCAAATCCTGTCCCTTTTCCAATGTCTCCTAATCCCTACCGGGATCGGGTTCTCACGAACCTGTCACAGGACAAAAGAAGACAGCTGGGGTGAGGGGGGCAGGGTAGACAGGCTGGGTGGAGGACCGGGGCCTGGTCTCTATGGATTGGGACGTTGGATGCTAGCCTTCCCTGCTCTGACCCAGGTCCAGACCCAGGGGTCGAGCCGCCAGCCCTACCCTACTCATCCTTCCTTTTCTGGTCTGCAGGCCACTCCAGAATGTCGGACACGGAAGAACAAGAATACGAGTGAGTGGTGGCGTCTGGCAGGGTTGGGGGCTTGCGATGGGGACAGATCATTCCATCCCAAGATGTCTAACTGTCCGTTCTCTCCCCCTGTCTCCTTGTCCATGTCTCTAGGGAGCAGGCTGAAGGTAAGTGCGGAGAGGGCAGCCCAGGGGCTGGAGGAAGCCGGCTCCTTGAGGGGGCAGTGTGGCAGTCAGTCCAGCGACACTTCGGAGAAGGGGAGGGGGTGGATGTTCTGAAGCTGTTCCCAGGAAACTTCTGGCAACAGGTGGGAATGCTCCCTGTTGCTCTTGCAGCTGGGGCACGGATGGATGCCATCTCGTTAACTCGCTTTCTTGCCCAGGCCTTGGGCTTAGTTAGAGCCCAGGTCTGAGGGAGGAGGGCTGGGACCTGATCTCCAGGGTCTGAGGAGGGAGGGCAGGGGCTGCCCCTCGAGTCCCCGGTACACACCTGATGCTCCTCACCCCGGATCTAACCTTTCTTGTGTGTCCCACTCTTTCCCAGATGAGGAGGCGGTGGAGGAGGAGGAAGGTGAGCCTGAATCCCACAGGAGGCCTTGGGGTAGGGGTAGGGGTGGGGGTGCGGTGGGGGAAGGAACGATGTGTTGGGCTGAAGGATCCTGGGTCCATTCTTTAACAGCCTCTCGCTTCTCTCCCCACCCACCCCTTCATGTTGCTACTGTGTGGCTGCCCCTCCCTGCATCTCCCAATCCTCGCTTCTCCTCCTGCCCGCCCCCCCCCCCAGCCCCCGAGGAGCCGGAGCCGGTGGCAGAGCGAGGTAACCATAGCTTCTTCGCTTCCTGGGATTGATTCGGGTTGTCTGGGGGCCCCGACATCATCAGGCCCGCCGTCCACCGTCATCCCCCTTCGGCTCCTGGATGACCTGCCCCGCCCAAACTCATCCTTTAAGCCCCTAGGGCCCTGCGCCCTCTGGCGGCCGTGAAGGGAAATTGCCTTGCGTGTATTTTGTTTTGTTTTGTTTTGTTTTGTTTTGTTTTAACCATTTTCCCTTCCTTAAAGGTCAGTTGTACAAGCCTTCATTCCAGTCTTGGAAGAATGCTTACTAAAAAAAGCTGAGTGTTGTCGGAGAGGTGACCCGTCGCCTCTCCTTCAGGCCCCCAACTCTGTGTGTTGTATTTCTCCCGTATATACATTCGAAGGTTGGGGCCTGAACTTTTTAAAATCTGACATTACTTTTTGTTTGGTTGGGTTTGTTTTGGGGGGGGGCAGGGTCTCACGTAGTCCAGGCTGGCCTCGAACTTGCAGCAACCTTCCTGCCTCAGCCTCTGCAGTGCTGGGATTACAGGTGTTCATAACTATTTATTTATTTATTTATTTAGTTAGTTTTTTGAGAGAGTCTCACTCAACCTGTTAGCTCAAGTTGACCTGAAACTGCACATGTAGCCTAGGTTGGCCTTGAACTCATAGCAAACCCCCTGCTTCAACCTCCCAAGTGCTAAGACGACAGGCGTGATCTGAGAGGATTTTGAATTTCAGAATACTATTTACAGTGTTGTGGGGGGTGGGGCTGTCTGTGTCCCAAAGGAACAGGGGACTGGGGACAGAGGTCTGGGGTCCCTGGATGAGGAGAAGAGATGGGATCCCCTCCATTGCTGGGCAGGACGGGGAAGGCAGGACATATAATTGGGGACATATAATTGTAGACAGTCGGGAGTTTGTTCCCTTGGGTTTCCAGAATTTGGGGACAGGGGTGTACCCACACCATCGCAGAATGTATACGTGGCGCGAGTGACCTTCCTTCTCCCCTCTGGCCACCTTGACTCCCCTTCCCTCTCGTAATGGCCTTCCCCCAGAACTGGACTCTCACCTCATCCTTGGGCTTCCTCTTAGGGGTGCCAAGTTCTGCATTCGACTCTTGCTAATTATCTTTTTGTATCCCCCGCATCGCCACCAGAAGAAGAGCGCCCCAAACCCAGGTGAGATGCTACAGAGACACAACTGGGTACTGCCATGCTCCACCCACCCACCCACCTGCAGAGACAGGGCACCTGAAAAGCAGAGAGATGGGATCTCGAAACAGCCAATCTTAATTCAGGACCCTCCTACATTGTGAAACAGGTCTGCTATAATAATTAGAGCCTAGGTTCTATAACACCATGCAAAGGAGCTCTGTGACAGCCCAGGCAAATCAAGGAGGATTTCCTGATGGATGGAGACCTTGCTAATTGGAGAAGGTATTGGGTATGCTGTAGGCAAGGAAAGCCATGTCTTATAGGCAAAGTTGAGCATTGAGCATATATCTATATATTCTCTCTCTCTCTCTCTCTCTCTATATATATATATATATATATATATATATATATATATACATACATACATATATATTCAGATATTCAGTCTGGATGCAGAACCAGGTCATTCTGAAAGTATGGCTAAGCCAGGGAGGCCAGTGCAGGGAGTGGAAGCTCACTGAGCTGAGAGGAGGCCTGGGGTAGTGATGTTAGCGCCAAGGTTTAGAGACCCTAGGAAGATGAGCCTTGCCAATCCATGGAGCGTGGTGACATATGAATTATTCAGGAAGTGTCTGTCAACCTGACTCTTGGGAAAGAGTGTGATCTGGGCACAGTGTGGCTGTACCCTCAGTACAGTAGCCTTGGTCATTCCAACTTCAACATCTGTGGGTTTTGTCGATCTCAAATCACAGCTGTTGAAAGAAACTGTAGGTGTCCTGAACATACAGATTTTTTTTTCTTGTTACAGCTGGCCACACTTGCTGTGAAACAGCCAGTAGCAGGACATTAACACAGCTGGGGTAACCATAAGTTACTTAGAGAAGGCAAATCTTTAACGTTTATGGAACTTAGCGTGCATGAGCCCTGGGCTCCATCCTTAACCTTGAAATACAATGTTAGGGGCTGGAGAGATGGCTCAGTGGTTAAGAGCACTGGCAGCTCTTCCAGAGGACCTGGGTTCAGTTCCCAGCTCCCACGTGGCGGCTCATAAACATATGTAACTCCAGTTCCAGGGGATCCCATGCCCTCTTCTGGCCTCTGTGGGCATTTGACCACACCTATGCTGCACAGGCAGTAGGCAGAGAACCCAAACGCATAAAATTTAATTTTTTTTTTTAAAAAAGAGAATGGAGGGTCTAGGAGCATGTACAAAAATTATACGAAAGCCACTGCCTGGCTCCCTGCCCCCCCTTTTTAATTTTTTTTAAAGAATTTATTTATTTATTATGTATACAACATTCTGCTTCCATATATATCTGCACACCAGTAGTGGGCACCAGATCTCATAACGGATGGTTGTGAGCCACCATGTGGTTGCTGGGAATTGAACTCAGGACCTCTGGAAGAGCAGTCAGTGCTCTTAACCTCTGAGCCATCCCTCCAGCCCTCCCTGCCCCCCTTTTAATGTCCAGTGTCCAACCTGTGGCCTTATATGTTTGACACAAGGGCTCCGTCTTGAGCCACACCCCAGCCCCTCACTGGGGAATTCTAGGCAGGGGCTCTACCACTGAGCCACACCCCAGCCCCTCACTGGGGGATTCTAGGCAGGGGCTCTACCCCTGAGCCACAGTCCCAGTCCTGTTTTTACTTTTTAGTTTGAGGCCGGGTCTCACAAGTTTCCAGGGATGGCTTTAGCTTTACTGTAGATCAGGCAGGCCCGGAACTTGTCTCTGATTCCCAAGTAGATCGGGTGACAGGTTTGTGCCATCAGGCTCTGTCCATTTTTTTTTTTTTTACAAGTATGTCAAAACAGGCAAAACACACCGTCTTACACGTTTTATTAAACCCAACATGCTCAGACGGTGTACTTTCTGACTGGTCTCTGCTTAGACTCAGGGGCAGCTGTCACTTTGAACTGTCTGTGGTGAGGGGGGATGAGGAGGCCAGCCTGCTAATGATCTCTTCCCATTTCTGTCCCGACAGCCGTCCTGTGGTGCCTCCTTTGATCCCCCCCAAGATCCCAGAAGGGGAGCGTGTGGACTTTGATGTAAGCGATAGGTGTCCCACCCCAGACATACTTGCTGGCTCCTCAGCGCCTTGAGCCCATTCTGATAGGCGCCCCTCTTTGCTCCTTTCTTGAAAATGCCTGCATTTACCTCGGTGTCCTGTTGCCAGCAAGGAATGCTTTGCTGACATCTGCTGGAAGCCGTCCCAGCTGGCTGTCAATCATCATCCCCTGGGGCCGGAGAGGGGCGGCTCTAGGGTCTGGTCCCTCTGCCTCACGGGCTCCCTCTGCAGGACATCCACCGGAAGCGCATGGAGAAAGACTTACTGGAGCTGCAGACTCTGATTGACGTGCACTTCGAGCAGCGGAAAAAGGAGGAAGAGGAGCTCATTGCGCTGAAAGATCGCATCGTGAGCCTGGGAGGCCGGGGAGGCCGGGTCCTTCGGTCCCTCCTCGTCCCTTCCTCCGTGAAGTGCTTTGGGGTCTCCGGGAGAAACAATGGGGACACCGGGTGGTTGCACTCCAATGCATATTTCGGCCAAGCGTGCACTTACTTAGAGGGACAAGGAAGGTAGATTGCCACGAGTTTGAGACCAGCCTGGGCTCTCTGAGACTATCTCAAAAAGGAAAATAAAACAAAAGAAACCACACTTACCTTTCTTGCTGTCTACTGGTGGAGGGAGGGATAAACTGGGGGAGAGGGTAGCCTCCAATCCCCCTCCGCTATCTTCCTCTCTTCCATCCCCAACCCCACCCCAGGAGAGGCGTCGTGCAGAGAGAGCTGAGCAGCAGCGATTCAGAACCGAAAAGGAGCGGGAGCGGCAGGCCAAGCTGGCGGTAGGTGTCTGGCCCTTTCTTGGAGACGAATACTTCCTTTCCTGCCGTTGATGTCCCCTGTGGTTCTCAGAAAGTCCCTGTAATGTACAGCGCAAGGTTTTTTTGTTTTTGTTTTTGTTTTTTGTTTTTCCTAGTGAAAGGATGAACTGCATATAAATTTTAAAAAGTTCAGGCATGGCTGGATCAAGAGACTCAAAACCATAGCACAATGACTGAGCTTTGCTGCCTGCGGTGGGCTCAGACCTATGATCCCAGCCCTGGAGAAGCTGAGGCAGGAGGATTTCTGCCAACCTGAGGGCTCGGTGAACTATATATCAAGTTTAGGAGTGGATCCCTCTGCGGCCCCGTCTATGGAGCCGAGCCATCCACTACCCAGGCTCGTGCCTTCCTTAGTAGGGCCACATGGAGGGAACCCCTCTGTTTTCACAGGAAGAGAAGATGCGCAAAGAGGAGGAGGAAGCCAAGAAGCGAGCCGAGGACGATGCCAAGAAGAAGAAGGTTCTCTCCAACATGGGGGCTCATTTTGGGGGCTACCTGGTCAAGGTGAGTCTAGCCGGGGGGGGTGTCTGCGTTTACAAGGAGGAGGAAAGGGGAGCTGCAGAATGCTGGTCCTCAGGAAGGGCACTGAGCCTGGATCCCGTTGGGGTTTGGGTAAGGGGGGGCAGCTGTCGCTTTAGATAACATTCTGGTGGTGCCTGGGTGCAAGGGAAGAGTGGGCCTGTACTCCCGTGTCTGATGGAGGAGGCATGGAGCTTGGATTCCTGGGTCTGGGGGAGGAGGGCTGCAGCCTGGGCCCCTTGCAAGTGGTGGAGGCCCTGGCCATGACTGTAGGACCCTGAGTGGATTTGGCCTCCAGGTCCCATCCCTGGCTTGGGATTCCTCCCCCCCCCTCCAGGCTGAGCAGAAACGTGGGAAGCGGCAGACCGGCCGGGAGATGAAGCTCAGGATCCTGTCTGAGAGGAAAAAACCCTTGAACATCGACTACATGGGGGAGGACCAACTCCGGTAAGTGCCTGTGTGATGGGGGATGCCTTTCTGTATATGTGTTTCTCTTATTGGTTGATGAATGAAACACTGCTTGGCCAATAAAGGCAGCAAGATAGGCGGGGCTAGGAGACGAGGAGGATTCTGGGAAAGGTAGGTAGAGAGGGGACACAGGGAAGACACCATGTAGCTGCCAAAAGGAGTAACAGGTCCGGCCATTCTCCGGTAAGCCAAGACCACGTGGAGATACATAGAGTTATAGAAATGGGTCAATTAAGACAGAGCTGGCCAATAAGAAGCCCTAGCCATCAGCCAATAGTTTTATAATTAATATAAGTATCTGTGTGTTTATTTGGGGCTGAGAAGGACGAAGGGACCTGGTGGGACAAGGAACTACAGCAACACCTGTGGCTCTCCCAAGGTTTCCGTGGGTGATGTTCCAGGTGTGAGCCTTGGTGCTGTGTCACTTTAGGCAAGTGACATTCCTTTTCTGGGCCACTGTTGCTTTCTCTGTTCAAAATGTCACTCGGGTGCAATCTGTCCTGTGCCTGGCATGGCCTGTGGAGTCTGGCATTGACAGTGCTCTCTCCCTCATTTAGGTGGAATCCTAGCACTCAGGAGGGGGAGGCAGGAGGATCAGAAGTTCTGGGTCATCCTCTCCTATATATTGAGGCTTGGGTTACATGAGACCTTGTCTCAGAAATCAAAACTAAACACACACACACACACACACACACACACACACACACACTACATAAGCAATAAATAAAAACCAAACATCTTTCCGATTCTGGGGCTCCCAGTCATCACTTCCTTCTCTCCTTTGGGAGACCTCCGTTTCAGAAAGTGGCCATATTTTAAAACTTCAGCCTCCAATCTTAACAAGAATGTGCCAGTGTAGCTGCCTTCCTTTCAGGCCACCAACCGGTTCTCAAATCAAGACGTGGAGAGATAATTTAGTTATAAAAGCTTGGCCTTAGCTTATGCTTGTCCTACCAGCTCTTATAACTTAAATTAACCTGTTTCTCTTCATCTGCATTTTGACTACTCCATGTCTGGTTGGCTCCAGGCATCTCCCTCTCTTTCTTCCTTGGTCTCCCTCCCTGCACCCTAGATTCCTCCTCCTACTTATTCTCTCTGCCTGCCAGCCCCGCCTATCCCTCTCCTGCCTAGCTATTGGCTGTTCGGCTTTTTATTAGACCAATCAGGTGCCTTAGGCAGGCAAGGTGAAACAGCAACACACCTTTATCCAACTCAACAAATGCAGCAGAAACAAATGTAACGCATCTTTACATAGTTATAGTAACATTCCACAACGTAAACAAATGTAACGCATCTTTACATAGTTAAAGTAACATTCCACAACCTAAACAAATGTAACGCATCTTTACATAGTTATAGTAACATTCCACAACGTAAACAAATGTAACGCATCTTTACATAGTTAAAGTAACATTCCACAACCTAAACAAATGTAACGCATCTTTACATAGTTATAGTAACATTCCACAACGTAAACAAATGTAATGCATCTTTACATAGTTAAAGTAACATTCCACAATATAAACAAATGTAACGCATCTTTACATAGTTATAGTAACATTCCACAACGTAAACAAATGTAACTCATCTTTACATAGTTAAAGTAACATTCCACAAAGTAAACAAATGTAACGCATCTTTACATAGTTAAAGTAACATTCCACAAAGTAAACAAATGTAAGGCATCTTTACATAGTTAAAGTAACATTCCACAACATACCAACTGTATCAAGCTCATAGTGGCTTAGCATACCAACTGTATCAAGCTCAGAGAGACTTGCCTTGAGGCTTGGGGTAGGTGTCTCAACCTTTCTGGGCCCAGAACATAGTCTCGCTGCATCCCAGTTATTCTCATCCTGCCAGGGAGAAGGCCCAGGAGCTGTCGGAATGGATCCACCAGCTCGAGTCAGAGAAATTTGACCTGATGGAGAAATTGAAGCAACAGAAATACGAGGTGGGACCTGCCTCTGTTGGGGTCCAGGCTGGGGTGACAGGGGTGATAGGCAGGGCAGGGCTTTGGTTGGGCATCTGCACCTAGCCTGGCTTCTCGTTCTACAGATCAATGTGCTGTACAACCGAATCAGCCATGCCCAGAAATTGTAAGTGCTGCTTCCACAAAAGGACTGCTGTCCTCCCTCTGTCCCTCCCTCTGTCCATCCCTCCCTCCCTCTCTCCCTTCCTCCCTCCCTCCCTGTCTTCTGCATACCACTGCCCTTTGGGATCTTTTATTTTTTTTTCTTCTGAGACAGGGTTTCTCTGTAGCTTTGGAGCCTGTCCTGGAACTTGCTCAGTAGACCAGGCTGGCCTCGAACTCACAGAGATCCTCCTGCCTCTGCCTCCTGAGGACTGAGATTAAAGGCGTGCGCCACCACTGCCTGGCTCTATACATAGAATTCTCAAAGTATCATTTTCTTTAAAGTGTTATCTTTTTTTGATTTATTTATTATGTATGCAGTGTTCTGCCAGCTTGTATGCCTGCCTGCAGGCCAGAAGAGGGCACCAGATCTCATTATAGATGGCTGTGAGCCACCATATGGTTGCTGGGAATTGAACTCAGGACCTCCAGAACAGCAGCCAGTGCTCTTAACTGCTGAGCCATCTCTCCAGCTCTCCTTTTGGCATCTTATATGTCTTTGTTCCTTGCTCCCTGAGACATCCTTTCTGTATCTGTTCTCGAGGGTTTGCTTATTTATTTATTTGTTTGTTTAGTTTGTTTATTATTTCGAGGAAGTCTTACTTTGTAGCCCAGGCTGGCCTGGAACTCACTATGTAGACCAGGCTTTCTTTGAACCTGTAGGAGATCCTCTTGCTTTAATCCCATGTATGTGGGGATGATTGGCATGACTCACTGTTCCTGTTTTTTTTTTTTTTTTTGGTATGTCTATTTATTTATTTATTCATTTATTTTTTGTTTTTTTCGAGACAGAGTTTCTCTGTGGCTTTGGAGGCTGTCCTGGCACTCGCTCTGTAGACCAGGCTGGACTCAAACTCACAGAGATCCGCCTGTCTCTGCCTCCCAAGTGCTGGGATTAAAGGCGTGCGCCATCAGCGCCCGGCTGTGTCTATTTATTTTTAAGGCAAGGTTTCATGCAGCCCAGTCTCACTAAGTAGTTGAGGCTGACCTTGAACTCCTCCTGGTCCCCTGGCTTCAGCCTGCTGAGTGCTGCGATTATTGGCCTGCACTCCAATCTCTGGCTTCTCTTTATCAACTCTTTGGTTTCAATCTCCCCGCCTCTCTGCCTCCCTCCAACCCTTTCTTTCTGAGTACATTTTCTTTTACACTTTTTTTTTTGTATCATATCACACCGCATAGTGTGTGTGCGTGTGCGTGTGCGTGTGTGTGTGTGTGTGTGTGTGTGTGTGCTGTTATGGTGCAGATGTGGCCGAAGGATGACTCGAACAAGTCGGTTTTCTCCTATCATGTGGGTCCCAGAGTTGAAACTCAGGGCCTAGGCTTGGCTGCAAGCTCCTTTACCTGCTGAGCCATCTCAGTGCCCCCCTCTGTCTGCCTTTCTTTCTTTCTTTCTCTCTCTCTCTCTCTCTCTCTCTCTCTCTCTCTCTCTCTCTCTCTCTTTCTTCCTTTCTTTCCCCCTCCCCTCCCCCCTTCTCCATCTGTCTGTCCACTTCCTGCCCCTTTTCCTTCTATTTCTTGCTTTAAGACAAGGTCTCCTTGTAGTTGAGGGTGTCCTTGAACTCCTGACACTTTCCTGCCTCTGCTTCCCAAGTTCAGGGATTACAGAGCCATCATACCCGACTTTTTTGCTGCTGTTGTTTTCATTTGAGTCAGGCTCTTGCTATATAGCCCAGGTTGTCCTCAAACTCTCGGTGATCCTCCTGCCTCATCCTCTTCAGAGTGCAGAGATTACCGATGTGCTCCACCGTATCCAGGCCGCTCACTGCTCAGTCTCTGCCTTTTTCTAGCATTTTCTGTACTGTTCCAGCCTCACTCAACACTGTTGCATGCAAGTCACCAACTCCAGCTCACCCTTCCTTCTCCCTCAGGCCCCTTGCTCATAAATTTGCATGTGTTCTCTGAACTAACCCAAGAAAGTCAACTCCCACAAGGCCACCAACCACCTACTGGGAATTATCTGAAAGAGATGCCCTTAATGGGGGTGTGGCTCAGTGGTGGAGCCCCTGCCTAGAATCCCCTAGTGAGGGGCTGGGGGCGTGGCTCAGTGGTAGAGCCCCTGCCTAGAATCCCCCCAGTGAGGAGGGGCTGGGGGCGTGGCTCAGTGGTAGAGCCCCTGCCTACAATCCCCAGTGAGAGGCAAGGGGCGTGGTTTAGTGGTAGAGCCCCTGCCTAGAATTCCCAGTGAGAAGCAAGGGGCGTGGCTCATTGTAGAGAACATACTTAGCACGTGTGAGGCCTTGACTTTATGCTCACTACTGCAAAAAAAAACAAAACAAAACAAAACAGCTCTGCTGACCTCTGCTCTCTCTTCTCTCTGGGTGGGGGTGGGTATTTGGTGGACTTCCTTAATTTTAAAGGGACTGTGTTAAGCTTATCTTGGAGGCTCCGGGCTTCTTCCTGACTCCACCTTCTTCTCCCACAGCCGAAAGGGGGCTGGGAAGGGTCGAGTTGGAGGCCGCTGGAAGTGAGACTGCCAGGACACGCCCCACTGCATGGAGCCTGGGAGCCTCTGGAGTGTGTCCCCCATCTGTAACTCAAAATAAAGGCCCTCCAGACATCCGCTTGAGTTCTTCCGTGTTGTCATTATGCCTGGCTGGCTGTGCGGCTTGGCTGGACAGCTCCATATTGCCCGGGAGAGAAATCAGCTGCCATTAAAGAGATATCAAGTTCATGGCTGGGAGTAGCTTGTCTAGCACTCAAGAGACCTTGAGTTAAATCTCCAGTGCTGTTGGGCATTGGTGGCACTCGGGAGGCAGAGGCAGGGGGATCTCTGTGAGTTCGAGGCCAGCTTGGTCTACAGAACGAGTGCCAGGACAGGCTCCAAAGCTACACAGAGAAACCCTGTCTCGAAAAACAAAACAAAACAAAATTAATTGCCTCTTGCATTTAAACTGGTTGTACAAGGTCATTAATTCTTCTAAGGATGTTTTAAAATAACACACCCAGAGGCCAGGTGTGTGTAGAGGCATGAGAAATGGGACAGGAGAAGGCTACTCAAAAAAAAAAAAAAAAAAAAAAAACCCAACCAGACCAAAACTGTCTAATAACAGTCTTACCTCTGTGTGTTGGTGTAGCCTTATTTTGTGGATCATTTTATAAACATCTATTTAGTGTGTGTGTTGATAGGGTGTGTGTGTGGAAATCCATGGTGGAAATCAGAAGACAGTTTTTGGAGTCAGCGATCTCCTTCCTTCTGGACCCCAGGGGTTGAAATATCTGATTTCTTGCCTTGGGGAAGAATGGTGTGTGTGTGTGTGTGTGTGTGTGTGTGTGTGTGTGTGTGTGTGTGTGATCTCACATCTTAAAAACCACAGGGTTATCCTTTTGGATTTATGGTCGTTATTCCCTAGACTCTGCCAGGGTCTGTAATTTATCTTTCATTCACAAATCCAAGGGTCACAGTTAGGCTGCCCTAACGACCCTTAAGCAGACGTGTGTTTTCTCTCTATAAACTTGACAGCTTTCTGTTTTACTTTGGTGTGTGTGTGTGAGTCTGTGTTCCTGTCTCAAAGTGTTTCTGTCCTTCTCAAATTGCATTTTTTGGGGGTGGGGGTGGGGGAAGATTCTTGAAAGATCAAGGTGTTCTTTTATCTGTTGGGTCTACTAACAAAACTTCCAAACCTATCGGAGCATCACATTTTGTGCTACCGATCCCAGAATTCCAGGAGAGCATTGATGCAGCCGGGAGAGCATCTCCTAGCGTCCCCCGCAGCCCCGAGTGGGCTAAGGAGAAGTGTGTGGTTCTTTGGGGACCCTTCTTCCCGGGTGCTCAAGGGATTACCGCTGGAGACCGGAGGCTTGTCTTCATCTGGAAACTGACTTTCCGGGGTACCTTGGCATCTCAGGCAGTTTTGGAAGTCTGGGGGCTGAACTCTTTAGGAGGCGTGGCCCTGGGACTACATTTCCCAGCTTGCCCCATGCTACCCGATACCCTTGGATTTTGCACGGGAACCTTAGTTACCCAGAGGAGTTTGGCGGCGATTGGTGTTTAATCTGGTTTCAGGACTCAGTTTCCCGTGGGCCTCTGGTCTCCCCGACGTCTTGGGGGGCCCATTCATTCATGCACTCATGCATTCATTCATTCATTCACAAATCCTTGTCCTTCTTCATCGGGTGTTGATGGGGAGGGAGGGGCAGATTACAAAACCAAAACAAGCCGGACCTGGTGGCGCCCCCTTCATACCAGGCAGAAGTGTGGGGGGAGGAGTCTCTATGAGTTCGAGGCCAGCCTGGTCTACGTAGCGAGTTTCAGGCCAGGCAGGGCTACATAGTGAGACGCTGTCTCAAAACAAAAACAAAAAAACAAAATACCCCCGCCCCCAAGAAAAAACCCAACCCAAACCAAACCAACAAAACCCAAACAAACGTCTGCAACCCCAGCAATTAGGAGACGGAGGCAGGAAGGTCGGGAGTTTAAAACAGACAATCGCAGTCACACAGCGAGCTCGAGGGCAAACCCATCTCACAGCAAAAACACAACTGAAAGTACGCGAGTCTTATTTCTGCGTCTCTCGGGTTCCGCTACACGCCATCATTTCCCACGCGCCATCCTTTGCGCCGCTTTACCAAAAAAAACTACACCTCCCAGCATCCCCCCGGGCATCCCGTCCCGCCTCTAAACTCAGATTCCCAGCATTCCCGGGGGGGGGGGCGTGTCCTGCTTTAGGCAATTGGTGCTACCCTGGCACTGCCTCTGTAGCCCAGGCTGACCTCGAACTCGAGAGAGCAGTTTGCCTCTAAGGTGCTGGGGGCTGTAGGCGCGCCTGCTGGCGGCTTCCGTGCCACCCCGACCGTTCCCTCAGCAGTTAGCGAGTCTGCTGAAAAAACCCTGCGGGCTTCTCAACGGAGGACTCCATTTCCCAGAGGGCTGTGGGGCAGCGTCGTGACGTCAACGCCCGTCCGTGGGGGGGAGGGGTGGGGCCCAGCCTGAGCCTCGGGGCGGTGCTTGTGGCGGGGCGGCGGCGGCGGCGGTTCCCGGCGGCCCCCGGGGCTGGCGGGCGGGCGGGCGAGCGAGCGAGCGGGCGGGTGGCGGCTGTTCGTCGCCGGCCGGCCTTCGGGCGGGCGCTCGCTCAGCTCGCTCGCTCGCTCGCTCGGTGGGTGAGCGGGCGAGCGGCCCGGTGTGGGGCGCGATGTCGGGCGAGGACGGCCCCGGGGCGTCGTCGTCGTCGTCGTCGTCGTCGTCTTCGGCGGCGGCGGCAGCCCGCGAGCGGCGGCAGGAGCAGCTGCGGCGGTGGGGGGCGCGGGCGGGGGCTGAGCCGGGCCCCGGGGAGCGTCGTGCTCGCACCGTGCGCTTCGAGCGCGCCGCCGAGTTCCTGGCGGCCTGTGCGGGCGGCGATCTGGATGAGGCTCGCCTGATGCTTCGCGCAGCTGACCCCGGGGATCCCGGGGACCCCGGGGGCCCCGATCCCGGCGCCAGCGGGGAATCGGACGCCGGCGTCCCGCCGCCTGCCCGAGCGGTGCTCGACTCCACCAACGCCGACGGCATCAGCGCCCTGCACCAGGTCAGCGGCCCCCGGGCATCCTCCCTCCCCGGGGCCCCCCGAGCCACCCCTCCTCCCTCCCCGCCTCCTGCCCTGCAGGGGCCGCCTCGCCCCTGTCATCCGCGCTGTCACCGCTCTCCCCGGCGGCGTCTTCCGCACACGGATGGCTTACACCCCGAGCCTTTCCAGGCTGGTGGCTGCCCTGGCTGTGCCGCAGGCTTCCAGGGCCCAGCTCGGACTTGACACCCCCCCCCCCACTCCCTCCTCCGAGGCTAGCCAGGCCCAGGCCCTTCAGTGTCACTTCTTTGGGGGGTCCACCTTGTTCCCTACCCCACTTCCTGTGACCCGTGCTGTCCGCTGTGGCCTCAGGAGGGTCCTTTGCCCCTCCAAGGCAGTGTACCCCTTTGTTCCCCTGGAGAAGAGGCGCTCCACCGTCTGTTGGGCCCCATCCCATAACCTTCCTCCCCTCCCCATGTCCTATTAATTCAATTCTCGGCTCATCCCCTTTTGGTGATCTTGCCACCCACCCCCACCCCCCATAGGTTTCTCCTCATCTCTCTCTCTCTCTCTCTCTCTCTCTCTCTCTCTCTCTCTCTGTCTCTCTTTCTCTGTGTCCACATTGATTTGCCTTTCTGGAAACTTCTAAGCATTCGGTCTTCCAAGCCCTATTTCTCGCTCCTCTGGTTTTGTTTTTGTTGTTGTTTTTTGTTTTTTCCCCTGTGTAGCCCAGGCCAACCTCAAATACAGGTCCTGTGTCTCTGACCCCCTCATTTGTGGGATTACAGGCATGCCCACTCCACCTACCACCCCATGGACTATATTTGGGCAGCATCCTGCTTTAAAAACTATGCCCTGTCTCTTAGATTTCCACCCTGTCACCTTCTAGAACCTACCCCACCAGGACCCTGGGCGACTCAGACACTGTGATTATCTTTTTCCAGTGATCTGTGCCCCGAGAGTGAGGACCATCTTGTATTGCCGGGATCCTTCTGGATTCGGGATGCTTTTATCTCCCCGTCATCCAAAAGCTGGCATCGTCAGGGACAAGATTAGTCACAGCAGAGCCCCCATCCCCGTTCTTCCTCCTCCTGGCCACAGTGTTGGTTCACTTTCAGTCTTTCATGGCAACTTCCATCTCCTGGGTTGCCCTCCTCTTGCTAGGATTCTCGTGGAGGTGGGGAATAAAGGTTCAGTGTTTCACTCATCCAGGCAGAGGAAAAACAGAATCCGTCTGTCCTGGGCTGGGCTGTCTTTTAGACAGAGTGCTTGCCTAAGTGCAGGAAGCCTCAGGTTCCAACCCCAATACCACAGAAATCAGGTGCTTGGAAAGTAGAGGCAGGAGGGTTGGAATTCAGTGTCACCTTCATCTACACAGTGACTTTGAGGCCATCTTGATAGCCCACATGAAACTCAGTTGCAAAATCTTGACCAAACAAAAAAAGTCCGTGCTGACTTTTTGTGTCAGTCTGCTTCTTGTGTCTTGTATCTTGAGTGTCTTTTCTCGGTGCGCCTTAGTTTTTTTACCTGTAGAATGGGACCAGTGGTCACCCCTGTCCCCAGAGGGACTCTATGGTGAGAGGTGTCCTGTGGAAAACTTCCTTTATGGGACCTGCATGAGCTGTGTGGGACATCGTCCTCTATATATAGCAGGGTCCTGTTTTCCCGAGGCCACACTCAGGGTGTCAGCGTCTGATCACCAAAGTCCCTGGCCCTCCCAAGCGTTCCCTCCCAACTGCATCCCCTTCCTCTGCATCTGCTGGAGGTCCCTAGAGCATCCTCTCTGACAGGAACCTGTGACCTCAGGCCTGACGTGTCAGCCTTCCAGGTGGGACTCTCCTCCCGCCATGCAGACACCTTGGTGACCTGACTCTTCAGGCCTTTGCAGGAGGCTTGGGAGACTGGAGATCAGATTCAGTGAGATCATTTGGCTTTCAGGGCCAGAACGCAGAGGGGGCTGGGGTTTGGAGTGGTGCGTACGTAGCATCACCTCCTAGTACCACTGCCCTGGCTTCAGCAGTGAAAACTCCTGGAACTAGTTTCAGTCCCAGGAAAGCAGGGGCATTCATTCACCCAGTCTGTGGTGATTTCTACACCTCAGACTTTTTAGTGTTTCCGGTTCTAGACCCTCCTTGAGGCATCAGCCTCCTGCAATGACATTTCCTAAGCCCCAGCCTCTGCCTTAGCACGGCAGGGACATTCCTTCCTCTTTCCCTTGTCCAGTAATTGCCTTGTCCAATAATGGCTATGAGTTGGGTCTGGAGTAGGTAGGGCTGGGAGTTAAGAGTCCTAGGTTTGAGCAGGGGAGAGATGGGGAGCCCTAGCACCTGGGCCTGAGGGAGGAGGGCCAAGTCTGGATCCCTGGGTCTAAGGAAAGAGGATTGGCTAGAGTTCTACATCTGAGGGAGGAGGATTCTTGGGTCCCCAGTGCCCAGCCTCAGGCATCTTTCACATGGATGCCCGTACCCGGCCAGGTCCTTGAAAGGGAAAGGCCCATCTGCCTCCTTGCCCCCCCTCCCATCACCATGACAACAGGGTGGAAATAAACTGAGCCCAGAGTGAAGCCCAGAGTTCATCCCGTTCCCAGGGCACGTGCCCCCCCCCCCAGCCTAAATTTCCATGACTTCATGCACTTGGCCCTCGTAGCTTCCTTCCCTCTTTCTCCAGATGGTCGCGCTTGTAGAAGGGGGTTAATTTTCATGAGGACCAGGAGTCCGGACCTAACCCCCTCCCTAGACTCAGTGGTTCCAGTGTCCAAGCAGTGTCATCAGGGATTGAGACCAGCTCTCTTGTGGCCCTGGGTGCTGTGCTGGCTAGGGTGAGGCCTTCCTCTCCTGAGCTGTTGGTTCGAAGGGTGAGGAGGTGGGGGATTAGTGTGGTGTGGGGTGTTTAGAAAAGAAGTTCTGAGGAGACCTGTGCACGGTAGGCCCTCAGTGACCCAGAGCTTGGTCTGCTTGGATCCCTGGACACCGGGAACATAGCCTACTCATCCCTTTTGGGAACTGTGCCCCAAGCCCTCAACTCTGGGATGTGCGTGTGTCTCTTTGTGGTGATCTCTCTTTTTCCTGTGTTGTGGATGGAACCCAGGGCTAGGTGAGCGTTTTGCCTCAACCTAGCCTTGCCCTGCCCCTTGGGAGAACATGGCTGGGCTCTGGGGTTCCTCTGCCTCACAGGGTATGTTCAGCAGTCACATGCAGGGATGGCAGCCCCGCCTCTTCCCTGGTCACCTTTTCGATCTGCCTTTTGGAGCCTGCTCTAGTCTCCATGAGCTCTGCATGCATAGATTACCCAAGCATGGGTAACGAGGCATATTTTAGGCGGCCGCTGACCAGAGGGCCCCTGGAATCTGTGCTGCAGCCCATCGGCGTTGCTTTCCACACCTCTCATTGGCCCGGCCGGGAGCTGATGGGCCTGTCCCCGTCCCCAGGCCTGCATAGACGAGAACCTGGAGGTGGTGCGCTTCCTGGTGGAGCAGGGTGCTACTGTGAACCAGGCGGACAACGAGGGCTGGACGCCGCTGCATGTGGCAGCCTCCTGTGGGTACTTGGACATTGCCAGGTGAGGCTGGGGTTGAAGGGCAGGGCTTGGGTTAGGCGTTAGGTCCAGGCCTGGTGGCTCTGACCTTCCCCTGCCCCTAGGTACCTCCTGAGCCATGGGGCCAACATCGCCGCCGTCAACAGTGATGGAGACCTGCCTTTGGACCTGGCTGAGTCGGATGCCATGGAGGGGCTGCTGAAGGCGGAGATCGCCCGCCGAGGTGGGCCTGTGGGATCGAGAGCTTTGGCGTCTGGGAGTCTGGGCTCAAAGGCCCAGCCCATTTCCTTGTACTCTTGCTCTTTGTGCCTCAGTTTCCTTCCCTGTGAAGTGGGGGTGGTACGTGTCCCCAGGGTGGGTTGCCAGGGGTCTAGTGAGACACTGCCAGACACAGAGTAAGAGCCCCAACTGCTGTGAGTGTCTGAGGAACTGAAGGAGGGAGGTGCTGTCAGCAAGGGCCTGTCGAGGGGTAAGCAGCAAGATGGCTAGACCCAGCTCGTGTTAGGAGGCACTGGAGCATGCAGAGGATTCTCTCCTGAGCTCCCATCATGCCCCTTGAAACTCCATGTTGGGTCCTATTCATTTTCCTGGGTGGGGCGTGTGTGTTCCCAATAGCAAGTTCTTAACAGGGCTTGAGAGCCCTCTCTGCCTGCCTGACAAGCTAGTGTCCCGGCCAGGTGTCCCGGCACAGGCCTGTAATCCCAGCCAGCCTTGGGAGACATGGCAGGAAGATCAGGAGTTTAGGTCAGGCTTCCCCACATAGTAAGTTTGTGAGCAGCCTGGGCTCTGTGAGTCCCTGTCAGCTACAAACGAAACACTGGGTTATAGCTGGGTGGCTCTCAGCTCTGTAGTGCAGGGTCTGGAAGGAAAGGGATCAGCAAACAGGCAGCTTTGCAGGCTCTCCAGGAACATAAGGCACCAGTTCTAGACTGGGGACTGTCCAGTTAGGAGATAAGCGGGGACAGAGGACAGATAGTTCATGGGAGGCATAGTCTTGGCTCCCCGTCCTTGCGTGTTGCTACGCAGGATGGAGAGACAGTGGGTTCACCATGTTGGCATATTGAATTTCAGGTGACTGCGAGTCACTTGGGAATGCTTGGTAGCCAGTGGGCACCAAGAGCTGAAGGGCAGTGGTCAGGAGCCACAGGTAGCAGCGGTTGAGCTGAGCTCTCCTTCCCGTCCCCTGATTCAAACTCAGAAGAGTCGCCTCGGTACTGTGACAGCCACCACAGATCCTTCCCTGGGCTTCACCACACAGTGTGTTCTTTATGTCCCGGTATTTTGTTCCATGTGTGCCTGGTGTCTGCGGAGGCTAGAAGATGGCACTGGATCCCTGGGAGTGTAGTTACAGATGGTTGTGAGCTGCCTGCCCAGGGTGCTGGGAATTGAACCTGGGTCTTCAGAAAGAGCATCCAGCGCTGTTAACCACTGAGGCAGCCCTTTAGCCCTGTTTATGTCTTTGAGACAGGGTCTTGCTACGAAGTCCTGGCTGGCTTGGTACTCACTGCGTAGATCAGGCTGGCCTTGAATTTGGAGCCGTCCTGCCCAAGCCTCCCGAGTGTCTGTGTCAGCGCTCCATCTGCTGCTCAGGTTGTTGGTGGCAAGCGCCTGACCTGCTGAGCTAGCCGGCCAGCCCACCAGTGCTTTTTATAACTAAGCAGCCTTTGGGGCTCTAATTAACCTGCCCAGAAGTTTGCCCATCCAAAGTGCACTTCCTGGTTGTGCTGTGGTCCACAGAGTTGTCGGAGTCGATGCCACATTGATTTCAGAGCATTTTAAAGTCACCCTCAAAAGTCTAGTCCCCTGTCCCATCCCTGGGCAGGCCTCTAAGGCTTCTCTCATTAGGGATCTGTCTGTTGCGGACATTTCGTGCAGATGGAATCGCACACTTTAAATAGACGCCTTTACTGTTTTGTCCAGCTCTGCCCCTTTCCCCCCACACAGGCGGCAGTACCCTTCCTGTTTTCTCCTTTCCAGTCCATCCTCCTTCCATTCCTCAGCCACTTGGAGACTATGTTGCTGATGCTGGAAGCTCTGCTCAGATAACGGGAAGTGCCTCCCTCAGCCAACGAGATGGCGCAGCCTGGGCTCTTAACCCCATGGCACAAGGCCGCTTCTCTAAGCCACAAGGCCTGAGCTTCCCCCTTCCTGTGCTGATACAGCGTTCCTTAGTTTTCAAATGGGGTGTTTTCTTGACGAAAAGATTCCGCTCTCCCAGGCCTGAGGAATTGTGAGTTCAAGGCCTGCCTGAACTACAGAGGGAGTTCAAGCCAACTTGGACAGTTTAGTGAGAATCTGTTGAAAAGTACAAACAAAACAAAACAAAACAAAACAAAACCAACAAAAGCAGGAGTCCAGAGAGTGCTTTCTGCTTTGGCAGAGGATTCAGTTCAGTTCAGAGCACCAGTGTTTGGCTCACTGTAGCTCCAGCACCTCTTCCGGTACTGGAACACGTGTGTGCGTGCCCTGCACAGACACACGCACACACAATTAAAAGTAATACAAATAAGGTCTTAATTAACCCTGTGTGTGTGTGTGTGTGTGTGTGTGTGAGAGAGAGAGAGAGAGAGAGAGAGAGGAAAGATCTTAAATATACGTGTGCGTGTGCGTGTGTGTGTGTGTGTGTGTGTGTGTGCGTGTGTTCCCGTGTGTTCCCGTGTGTTCGCGTGTGTGTGGGAGAGGACTGGACACTTCATACTGGCAGAGCGTTTGCTGAGCGTAGGCAGGTTCAATCCCCACACCACAACACAAGCATCGCAAGATGCACACCCACAATACGTATTATTTTGTTAATTAATTAGTTAGTTGGCCTTGGCTGCGGCGAAACTGACTGTAGTACGGTTTTGGATCCTTCTGCTTCAGCCTCTTGAGGGTCTGGATTGCAGTAGTTGCCTCTATGTCTGGCTCCCTTCTTTATGTTTTGTGGTGTTGGGCAAAGAGAAAGCCACCTGCAGGCGTATTTACAGTAGCCTAGGACTTGGGTGTTGCTTAGTACTCCAGCCTGTGGCACTTGGTCTGGTATGAGAATTCCAGCCTCAGGACCAGGGAGGGTAGGGTAGGAAGTCCATCACTGGCTGGATAAGCAAAATGTGGTCTATACAGATAAAAGAGTGCTGCTCATCCTTAACAGGGAAGGAAACCAACACGTCTAACATGTGGATGAAACTTTTTCTTTCTTTTCTTTTTTTTTTTTTTTTTTTGGTTTTTTGAGGCAGGGTTTCTCTGTATTGCTTTGGAGCCTGTCCTGGAACTGTCTCTGTAGACCAGGCTGGCTTCGAACTCCGCCTGCCTCTGCCTCCTGAGTACTGGGACTAAAGGCGTGCGCCACCACCGCCTGCCAGATTTGGATGAGACTTAAGGACCTACATGGAGCAAGTCAGCCACTCAAAGACAAGTGCGAGGTTTCCATTTGTGTGAGACACCAAGCGTAATGAAAATAATAGCGCTCCCAAAGTCATAGCCACAGACCATCCAATGTGGTTTCCAGGCGCTAACAACCCTGGGAGTAGAGCTGGGTGTGGTGGGTTTAACCCTATCACATGCCTTATTCCCAGCACTGGAGGCAGAGACAGGTGAATCTCTGAGTTTGAGGCCAGCCTGGTCTACAGAGTGGCTTCCAGGACAGCCAGGACTACACAGAGAGATTCTGACCCAACAAACTAAACAAACAAAAAAGAGAGTTGGCTGGATGGCTCAGTGGGTCAAGGTGCTTGCTGCCAAGCCTACAACCGAGTCTGATTCCTTGGACCCACTTGGTGGACCAGAGAACTGACCCCATAGATTGTTCTCAGCCACACACAATAATATGCATTTATTGTAAATGAATGCAATAAAAAGGGGGAGGAGAGAGTTGCTGTTTAACGTATGCAGAATCTCAGTCCTTCATATGTTTGTGTGTGCATGTGTGCGTGCACAGGTGTGTTTGGAGACCAGAGGTCAATCGAATGTTCGTCAGGAGCCGTCTACCTTGATTTTTGAGTCAGGGTGTCTCAGTAGCTTCCACGATTGGGCTAGTTTGGCTGGCCAGTGAACCCCGGTTGTCCTCCAGTCTCTACCTCCCCAGTGCTGGGATTACACATGCTCCACCATGCCTGGCATTTTACATGGGTGCTGGGGGTTGAACTCAGGTTTGCAGCTTGTGTGGTGAACACTTTACCAACTGAGCCATCTGTCTGTCCAAGCCCTAGAGTTCCAGTCTTTGGCAGTGGATCCCTAATGCCACCAGCCGCTTTGGCCTCCTGGTGGGGTCTGGTCTCTCCCTGTGGTGCTTAGCAGGGCTAATGCCTAGGTGGGGTACAGTAGCCCTACCCCCCTCAGTGGCTGAGCCACAGCTCTCTGTGTGACACTGGCACATGATCTCATGACAGTCCCAGAGCCCACCAGTGTGCAGGAGGACTTGTCACCTTGTGACAAGTGTCACACTGAAGCCCTGTGGGCGAGGAAAGTCAGGATGTGGTTCCTGAAGGAGGAAGAGTGGGTGCTGCCAGGTCCTAGCAGTGTTGGTGCGGCCCAGGCCTAGGTCAGACCCCTGGCAAAGACTGAAAGCACAGTGTCCGTGGAGGAGGAGCCCCCCTTGGGGGGACAGGGTAGGAAGGAGACTTAGGATGTGCTTTGGAGAAAGGCGAAGCTGTCTCCCATGGAAACTGACATCCAGGAAGGACAGTGAGGGCTGTAGCATGCAGAGATGGGCAAATGGACTGCGGTAGTTACAGATGCCAGCTAGAGTAGTGCAAGGCTGTGCCTGGAAGGAGAGCTCAGGCCGGCCTTAACCTGGCTGAAGCTGCAGGCCTGAGCTCCTGCCCTGGTGCATTTTCTCGCAGGTGGTGAGTGCACAGGAATACAGCACAGTGTTTGCTGTTGGTGACACCAAAAAGCTGTCGCCTCTGCAGCCGGTAGATGACGCTCTGATTTATAACTCAGTGGTCCCAGCAGGAGTCAGCTGGGACCTGTGGAGGGCTGGTCAGTATGTGTTTCAGGCCTTACAGGGTGCACGGTCTTGCTATAATGACTCTACCAGCTGCTATCGGGGGAAATGAGCCAGCGACGGGATGAGAAAAAGCAGACGTGGCTGGGTGCCATGAGAGCTTTTATTTTCAGGCTGGTGAGGTGCTTCAGTGGGCGAAGGCGCTCACCACCAAGCCTGACCCCTGGGCTCAGTCCCTGGGATCCGCTTGGTGGGAGGAGAGAAGTGACTTCTGCAGGCCCTCTCTAGCTCTCATTTGTGCTTGAGTGCACACACATCCACACAATAACATAAATGTAAGAATTTTCTTATAGCAGAGTCAGTATCCTTCCCCCCGTCCTTCATTTTCAGGACTTCCACGGGAATGTTGCTAAGTCAGTAGAAGGGTTTGGTGCACATACTGAGGTCTTAAGTTCAGTTCCCCAGCAACCACAAAGCCAAGCCCACCACCACCTGTAATCCTAGCAGGTGTGGGGCAAGGCCGATACAGAGGATCCCTGGGGTTTGCAGGCTGGTCAGTCTGGCTGAATCAGTGGCTATGCCTCGGTGGTTAAGACTCGGGTTCAACTCTAGCACCCACATGACACCTGTAACTCCATTTCCAGAGGAATCTGACACCCTCTTCTGGCCTTTTCGGGCACCAGCACACATGTATACATTCATGCACACAGGCAACACATCCATACACATAAAATAAAAACCCAATTAATCAGCTAACGGCCTGTGTAAGAAAAACTGAGTAACAAGCAAGCAGGTCTTGGCTGTGTGGAGAGCACAGGCTGCCCTTGAGCCTGCACGGGAGTACTGGCTGGTGGTTGAAGAACAGCAAGGGAGCTCCGCCCTTCCCCTTCCCCTTCCCCCCACAGTAGGTGGAACTGTGGGAGACTCCCTTTAAGGAAGCAGGAGTCTGGAGGACGAGGGCGGGCCTGGCCCTCCCTGCCCTGTTCCCTGTGACTGTGCTGCGGGTGGACTTTCGCCATGCATTCTTGAACTCTGCCACCACAAGGGAAACCCTAGTTGGCCAGGAGACACAAGGAGCTAGGACCCGGCTGCCGCCAGGTAGCACCAAGCTGCAGCCGGTGTCCGCATGGAGTTGGCCTTGCCTTGCAATGAGAAAGAACATCCCGAACCAGCTTTCAGGACTGTTTCTTGGGTCCCATGTAAAGCTTTATGGTGGCAGTGTACAATGTGTGTGCTGAGGGGAGCGGCTGCTCACCTTGGTTAAGAGGGAGTGTGGTGAGGAAAGCAGCCCTCTGTGTAGAGGGTTGAACCTGGGGCCATCCCTTTCCAGGCAGGCATACCACCACTGGGCTAAACCCTGCTCCTGGGTTTATGAGCCAGGATCTTGCTTTGTTAGTCCCGGCTGGCTTGGAACTGGTTGAGTCTCTGCATTCCACCCCTTGTGTGGGTTTTTGTCTCTTGTGTAGGTTGTGAGTCTACCATTAATGGCTCTAATGGCTGAGCCAGCGCTCCAGGTGGGACCTGAAGGCCTTTGCCAGTGACGCCCAGTGGAAATCCTGAATGAGCCACAGATGTAGTTTGAAACTTGCAAGCCATAGGCTGGGGGTGTAGCTTAGTTGGTAGAGTGCTTATCCATTAGCATGGTCCTCTGCACCCATAAACTAAGCATGGAGGTGCAAGTCCGTAGTCTAAGCTTCCCTTTAGTTCCAATCGCCAGGCCCCAAATAAATACACAAGAGCTCGTATTGATTACGGAATGCTCGGCTTATAGCTCAGGCTTATTACTAACTAGCTCTTACAACTTAAATCAACCCATTTCTATTAGCCTGTGTTTTGCCACATGGCTCGTGGCTTTACCTGTCACCTGGCATCTTGCTTCCCTGGTGGCTGCTTACGTCTCCCTCAACTCTGCCCTTCTTTCTCCCTGTATCTCTGTTTGGCTTTCCCGCCTACCCTTATTCTGCCTGGCTGTGGGCCAACTCAGCTTTATTATTAACCAATGAGAAGAGTCCATATTCGTAGCGTACAGAAGGACTATCCCATAGTACTTGGGAGGCAGGAAGACTAGATATTCAGCCTCCACTATATAATGTAAGACTCTGTCTCTCTGTTAAGATTCTGTGTCTGTATCTCTCTCTCTCTCTCTCTCTCTCTCTCTCTCTCTCTCTCTCTCTCTCTCTCTCTCTCTCTCTCACTCACGCACGCTCCAGAACAAAAAACAAACCCAGTATTCCGTTGGGTGCAATCAACACAGTAAGGGGAACTGGGGAGATAGCTCAGCCAGTAAAGATGTTAGATGCACCCAAGTTACCACCTCTAGAACCCTTGTAAAAAGCCGGCGGCGGCACTGGTGCACGTCCGTACTCCCAGGTCCTAGAGGAAGGTGGGAGAACTGTGGGGACGCCCTGTGGGCCGGGTAGCCTAGAGTACACAGCACAGCCGCAGAATCCAGAGACCCAGCCTCAGCAAGGTGGGAAGCAGGACTCGGCTCCTCAGAATTGCCCCCTGACCACGCTGCCATGCACGTGTGCACAAAACAGTTTAGAGACAACTGTCCACAAGAGCCCTTACCTTTTCCTGTGTTTTGAAATCCCGAGTGCACTTGACGTTCACAGCATGTCTCAGTTTCGAGTGCTCGCTCGGCAGTTCCACATAGCTGCCGGCTACTGGATACAACAGCAAAACTCTGAGGAACTTCGGCAAGTCAAGAGTTTCACAACTGCAAAAGCATGGGCAGTAATAACCTTCCCAGGAGGAAGTTATTCAGCAGAGGCCATTTTGCTGTGGTCTCAGTGAGTTAGGGGTGCTTTAAGGGATGAGGGTCACAGTGAGGGCTGGAGTGCTTCAGCCTCAGCTAGTCTGCCTGGCTTTCTGTTTCCCCCCTGAGGTGTTTGAGACAGGCTCTCATGCTGGCGCCCAGGCTGACCTTGGACTTGGAGCAATCCTCCTGCCTCAGCCTCTTTGAGTGCAGGGAGTACAGGTGTGGTGTGTAACTCTTAATCTTAGCCAGGTGTTGGTGGTGCACGCCTTTAATCCCAGCACTCGGGAGGCAGAGGCAGGTGGATCTCTGTGAGTTGGAGACCAGCCTGGTCTCCAGAGCGAGTGCCAGGATAGGCTCCAAAGATACACAGAGAAACCTTGTCTCGAAAAACCAAAACCAAAAAAAACAAATAAACAACAAAAAAAAAACCCCTCTTAATCTCAGCTTTCCAGAGACTGAGGATTGCTGTGAGTTTGAGGCCAAGCTGGGTTCACAAAGGGAAACCCCTTGTGCAACTTGATTCTTTCCTTTGCCTCATGAGTTCCCAGGATTGAACTTGGGTCATCGGGCTTGGCACTTCATCCTCTAAACCATCTCTCCAGCCCCTCCCCCTCTGTTTGTCTTTTGACTCAGGGTCTCTGTGGAGCCCTGCTGGTCTCTTGCCTCTTGCCTGTGTTGGGGTCACAGGCATGCAGCATACCCGCAGAAGCACAAAGTGCCAAGGCAGTCACTCACTCCTCACTTCTGTCGTGGGCCAGCGAGGTGTCAAATGCCTGGACATCTGGGCAAGAATGAAACTAGGCATGCAAATAGTTTGGGAAATAGCTTTTTTTTTTTTTTTTTTTTTCTCGAGACAGGGTTTCTCTGTGTAGCTTTGGAGCCTATCCTGGCACTCACTCTGGAGACCAGGCTGGTCTCGAACTCACAGAGATCCACCTGCCTCTGCCTCCCGAGTGCTGGGATTAATGGTGTGCACCACCGCCCAGAAGCTTTTGAGTTTTAGTTTTTACTGTTGTCTAAGACAGAGTCTGCCTCTCTAGTCCTGGTTGGCTTGACACCATGTATGTAGCTCAGGCTGTTCTCAGATTCGAGGCCACCGGTCATCCTGCCAAGGCTGAGATCTGGAATAGAGGCCGGAGCCACCACGTACAACGCCGTAGTGAAGTTTTGTTTGGCCTATCGTACTTCAAAGGGAGAAGAACCAGCAGTGACATTGTGTGAAGGCGCTGGCTTTAGCTTATAGCTGGAGGGGTAGGAAAACCTAGATGGAATCCGGTGTGGGGTTTTCTATTAGAAAAACATAAAGAGGATACTGACCCACAGGGGTCAGGACCTGTGGTTTCCATTCCTGGCCTGTCTTGGCCCCCTCGGTGGTGCCCAGGTCTTCAGGGAGCACAGTTGGGAAACACTGGGGCAGTCCCGCTCTCCTGAGTGGTCCAGAGACTTGATGAGTCACGGGGCCGGGCTGTGACTAGTTGAGACCGCAGCAGCCGGGGTTTCCTAGGCCACCCTGTGTGAGTCCACCTGTCACCTCTCATTCTCCCAGGTGTGGATGTCGAGGCAGCCAAGCGGGCTGAAGAAGAACTGCTGCTTCATGACACAAGGTGCTGGCTGAATGGGGGTGCCATGCCAGAGGCGCGCCACCCCCGGACCGGGGCCTCTGCCCTGCATGTGGCTGCCGCCAAGGGCTACATCGAGGTGATGAGGTGAGCGAGGCCAGAGTGATTGTTTTGTGTCTGGAAGCTTTTCGGGGCTCTTGTCCTTTTCTTCTCCTGGTTTACATACCTAAAGCCAAAGAGGTTTAAAAATTACATTTATTTATCTCTGTGTCTGTGTGTATTTGTATGCATACATACATGTAGGCAAAACATATACGCATAAAAATAATACCAACCTAAAAAAATGGCATTAAGCCAGGCATGGTGGTATACGCTTTTAATTTCCTCACTTGGGAGGTCGAGGCAGGATTGCTGTGAGTTGTAGGCTAGCCCAGGCTATGTAACAAGAGCGTGTGCGTGCGTGTGTGCACTTGCTTGCTTGATACGGTGTTATATGTCTATAATTACACTTGAGAATCAGAGGCAGGAGGATTACTGGAATTCCAGGATAGATTTGTCTATATACTGAGTGTGAGGCTAGTGCTTTATAGAGGGATCCTGTTGTAAAAAAAAACAACAAAAAAACAAAGACCCAAATTGAATTAAGATGAACCTCTCTGCTTTTCATACTGGTAAGGTTGCAGGCAGGTTTTCTCCAGCAGGATTTAAGACCTCGTGCCACCCCCAGACTTACAGCCTGCCTGCATAGTTGTGCTCCTGGGGGAGGGGCATCAGTCTCTGTAGTTACAGCATGAGTCCCAGTGCGCTCTGAGCCCATTCCTTTTGGGGGACAGGATGCGCTAAATCTCCGAGTGCAGAGCTTGCGCCCTGCTCTAGCGGTGCCTCTCACTTGAGGGTGACTTGCCTCACCTGCCTTTGCGTCTATATCTCAAGTTGGTGGGAAGCAGAGGCAAAGGGAGCGAATGTCTATTCCTTTTCAGGAGAACATTCCAGAAGTGTGCATATTTAATATCTGTGTTCCATTAACCCAGTTCTCACCATTGGCCAGTCCTAGTTGCAAGGAAAACTAGGTTTGTTTCCACACAACTATATGTCTGGTTAACGGTTGTGGTGTGTGTGTGTGTGTGTGCGCGCGCGCGCGTGTGCATGTGTATGGGTATGACTTGTGTGTGTGTGTGTGTTCACACTCGTGTGTGTGTTGGCATGTAGTACTTTCTCTGGTTGCTCTCCACTCTAATATTGAGGCAGGGCCTCTGGCCGATCCCTCAGCTTGCCTTTTTGGCAAGTTTAGCTGCCATCTCCGTCTGAGGGTGGCCTGTCTCTGCAGATGGGTTGCCATGTCCACTCAATAATTGTAGTTGTTGTTTTTTCCTCTCATATTACATTCCTCCCTCCCCTCTGCCCTGTTCCCCTCCACCCCTCCTCCAGATCCAGTCCTCTGTTTCCCTTCAGAAAAGAACAGGCATCTCAGAGATGACAGCCAAGCACAGCGTAACCAGTTACGCTTGTCTGGGTCCCCAAACAGGCACAAGAGTCAGCGACAGCTCCAGTCCCAGTGTTAAGGAGTCCCGCAAGAGCACCAGGCGAGGACCCAGCGCAGACCCATACAGGTCCTGATGGCTAGCTCCTTCAGTCTCCATGAGCCCCAAGGAGCCCTGCTTAGTTGATTCTGTGGGCTTTGTTCTCCTGGTGTCCTCGCGCCCCCCCCCCCCCATAATCCTTCCTGTGGGGTTCCCTGAGCTGTGGGTCTCTGCATCTGCTCCCGTCAACTGCTGGAAAAAGCTCTCTGACAACAGTTGGGCTAGCCACAGATCCATGAGAACAGCAGAATATCATTAAGAATTGTTTCTTGCCTTTTTTTCTTTTCCCCCAATTGTATTTGGTTCTACCCCAGGTCTCGGGCTATCCAGGCTCCTGGCCATCAAGGCTGTGTCAGGCGTGGGCTCCCTCTTGTGGCATGGACCTCAAGCTGGACCTGTCATTGGTTGGCCACTCCCACAAGCTCTGCGCCACCATTACCTCAGCACACCTTGCAGGCAGGGCACATCGTAGGTCAAAAGTTTTGTGGCCGGGTTGATGTCCCACTGCTGGGAGCCTTGCCTGTTACCCAAAGTAGCCGGTTCAGACTCTGTGTCCCTCGTTACTTGGCTAGGTCCACCCTTGCAGAGTCCAGGAGTTCCCACTGTGCTGGGTTTCCTTAACACCCCCAAAGTGAGCCCCCATTGCAGCCACCCCCCCAGTATTTCCCCTCCACTCCCTCTCCCCACCTCTCCTGTTTCCATCCCTACCTGCCCATTCCATCTGCAAAGTCTTTTCTCTTTCCCTTTCCCTGGGGGATCCGTGCACCGTCCCTCCCCGGAGCCCTCCTTGTTACCTAGCCTCTCTGGGTCTGTGGATTGTAGCACGATTGTCCTTCACTGAACAGCTAATGTCCACTTGTAAATGAGTACACACCATGTTTGTCTTTCTGGGGCTGGGTTACCTCACCCAGGATGTTTTTTTTTTTTTTCCAGTTCCATCCATTTGCCTGCAGATTTCATGATGTTATTTTTTTTAATGTGCATTAATTAGTGCTTTGCCTGTCTGTGTTATGTCAGTGTGAGGGGTCAGAACCCCTGGAGCTGCCGTGTGGGTGCTGGGAATTGAACCCGGGTCTCTGGAAGAGCAGAGCCATCTATCTCTCTCCACCCTGATGTCATTTTTTTATAACAGCTATCCACTGAGTTTTTAAGTGGATTCTGGTGATCAGAACTCCTTCCTGTCTTTGTGCTTAAATGCTTTCCCCGGTGTCACCTGCATAGGTCCGGGGGGCTAGTTAGTAGAGAAAGTGAGCCAATACTTGTGGACAGCCTCATTCTCCTGTCCCAGAACTGAAGCACTGGGCTGTGGTCGCAGGCCATAGGTAGATAGATGCTTCCCTGGTGTCTACCCGTGAGGGGGGGGGGGTGCCTCAGGGATAGAGCACTTGCCTAGCGTTCTGGGTTCCAGTCCCAGCCCTGAAAAAAAAAATGCACTGATGACAACTTTTGTGTTTGTTTATTTGGCCTCTTCCATAAATAGCTCATGTCGGTCATGATCGCCTCTAGTTCACTGGTCTTGAATTTCTACTCTTTGTTCCTTCACCTTCCTGTGGGATAGAGGTGAGATCCACCATGCTTGCCTCCCTCCCCTCTGGCTTCTTTCTTTTCTAATGGAGACAAGGTCTTGCTATGTAGTCCTGACTAGCCTGGTACTGGATAGATAGCCTAGGTTGGCCTTGCACTCACAGCTGTCCTCCTGCCTCAGCTTCTGTGTTCTGGGATTGCAGGTGTGAGCCATCATACTGAATTTTGTAAT
The DNA here is from genome assembly GCF_003668045.3 of Cricetulus griseus. Classification (NCBI taxonomy): domain Eukaryota; kingdom Metazoa; phylum Chordata; class Mammalia; order Rodentia; family Cricetidae; genus Cricetulus; species Cricetulus griseus. The sequence continues at coordinate 23,172,273 of NC_048602.1, read as the reverse complement.
TTTGTGATGGCCCCCTTTGTGTGAGTTTGCGTTTAGACTCCTGTTCACTGAATTTATAGTTATCTATTGTTTCTGACTGTATTAAAAGTCTTCTATGATTGTACTCATTGAAGTACAGGTAAATATTGGTGTCTGTTAGGGGCTAGCCTCCTGGGCTGGTCGTGGTGTTTCAGATGTGTACCCACCGTAGCCAATGAGAGACTTGATGGGCTGGGTCATTCTATTCTGATGGCTGTCCAGTCCATTGCAGCACCTCTGACCCAGTTGTGTGATGACTGTGGACATTGCCACAGGTCCTCTGGGGAGTAGCAGGGTCCAGCTGCAAACGTTGGCTTCTAGACCAGTGAGATAGCTCAGAGGTAAAAGTGTTGGCCACACAAGAGCCTGGTGACTTGTGTTAGGTCCTGGAACCGGTGGTGGAAGGAGAAAGTGAATCCTGAATATGTCCTCTGATCTTCATCCATGATCTTCATACTGGGGCATGTGTGTTGGCATTTATGCACAACACACAGACACAGACACACACACACACACAAACACAGACACGCAGACACACACACACATAGACACACACAGACACACACACACACACACACACACACACACAGACACACACACACACAGACACACACAGACACACACACACATAGACACACAGACACACACACACACACACACACACACACACACACAGACACACACACTAATGGTAAATAACACTAAGCTTATACAAAGAAAACCTTGGCCTTGGGAGGCTATAACTAGTGGGCAGTAGGGAGGCCCCCTGGCAGAGATGGTGGTGAAGAAACTGCCAGGTGAGGAAGTGCTGATGGACTAGGGGGTGTGGCTGGGTGGCACACTTCAGGCTCCTAGGATACTGACCAGAAGGAGCGCACAGCTGGCTAGAGACCCTGGCATGTGGGAATGTAACAAGAAGCCCAGCGTGCCCTGCTGCAAGGGGACAGGGGAATCTTGGGAAGTGTGAGGGAGGAGGGTCCCAGGGCCACACAGCACCTCGTGCCTTGTACCTCTGCCTCCCTGGGCTTGAAGCCTTCCTCACTGACACAGGACCTCATCACACTGCTTCCAAAAGAGGCCTTGCCTCGTGCCATGCTAAGTTTTGAGAGCTCCAGGTTGTTACCTTCTGGAAGGCTGAGCCAGGCTCGCTCTCCTCCGGCACTGTGATGTTTGGGGTCTTACCGTGCTGTGGTAGGGCTGTCCTGTGCGTGGGAGGGGGTTGAGCAGCCTCTCCAGCTCCCACACACTGGTGCTTCCTGCTTGTACCCGTAAGTTAGGATTCTAGTGGTGATGTCTCCAGTTGTAGAGAGGGTGTGAGAGCTGCTTGACACTGTTGAGGATCCGTGTCCTAAAACCGCGTGGTTCCAGTGGTTCCAGCATCACAGCCCCTTCAGGGTCCATCCTCTCCATGGGCTTGCGTTAGTGGGGAGTCCTGCATCCACCTCATCGCCTCACCACTGCCCTAACCCTTTACCCTGGGGCCTGAGGAGTGGGATCCCTGTGGTATGAGGGAGCTTTTTCATTAGTAGCTGCTGGTCCAAGGGAGGGCTCAGTTGAGCTTGGGGTGGGGCTGGTTGCTGGTAAAACTAGTAACGCTTGGGTATTGATCAGTAGTCCTGTGGCCACAGAACAGAAGTTGAGATCAGCCATTGGCCTAGCTTGCCATCTGACCCAAGCCTCCCTGGCCCTTAGGCTGCTACTCCAAGCTGGCTACGACACAGAGCTCCGGGATGGAGATGGCTGGACACCGTTGCACGCAGCAGCCCACTGGGGTGTGGAGGACGCCTGCCGTCTCCTGGCTGAGCACGGTGGGGGCATGGATTCGCTGACCCATGCGGTAAGGGCCATCTCAGATGGTGGGGCAGGGTGGCGGGGGAGCCCCTACTACACCACCACCATCACCGTCATCTGCCTCCTTCTCCTACTCAGGGGCAGCGGCCCTGTGACCTGGCTGATGAGGAAGTGATGAACCTTTTGGAGGAACTGGCCCAGAAACAGGAGGACGTGAGTCTCGACTCTAGTTTGCCTCTTTACTTGGCAGCTCTGAGGAGGTAACAGTAACCGGGAGGGCTGACAGTCTTTGTCCCTTGACACCCTCAGTACTGAGACCTGCTATTCCCACCTGTCAGCCCAGCTCTGGTGGAGGGCTAAGAACAGAGGCACCTCCATATCTGGAGGACTTGAGGCTATGCCCAGAGTTTCCTGCCTGCTCGCTTGGGAAGACAGCTGTGTGTGACACAGGTTGAACCTGTATCTGCCCCCCCCACTCTAGTTAGCACTTTTGCTAGGAAAGTGGAGAGTGAGGCATCATGGGTGTGGCCCCAAGCAGACGGCATGGCTGCAATTCCATTATTTAGTGAGGTGGCCCGGGCCTCGTGGGAGGCAGCCACGACGAACCATCGGGAACATTGTCCAGAGAGGAGTCCCGTGGCACACTGGGATGCAAGGAGGGCATGGGCAAGAGGTGCTCCTGGGGTTACGACACCAGACTGCTTAGTATGGGACGGTGGCCGTTGTCCTTGAGCTGAGAGCTGGCCTGTGATAACCAGAAAGAGCCACCTGCCCTGTCCTGCCCTGGATGTGCTGGAGGGTAGGGGGAGTCTGGGCAAGGTGCTCGCTCCTGGGAAGAAGACGAATCCCCCTGGGAATGAGGCTGGAGGCAGTGACAGCTGGACCAGGCCAAGCCTGGGAGAGCCTGAATAAGCCCCAGAGCCAGTGTGCTGCCGGGTTACTGAGTCCCCCATGTTTGCAGGACCCTGCATAAAGTGTGACTAGCCCAGTTATGCGTGATGGCCCTCGAGGTGGAGAGGTGGCACAGAGGGGGCGGCCAGGAGACCCTGGAGGGCTTGTGCTCTCTGCCCCTCCCCAGTTGCCCCCTTCCATCCTTGTAGCTTCGGAACCAAAAGGAAGCCTCTCAGAGCCGAGGCCAAGAGCCACAGGTGCCCTCCAACAGCAAGCACAGAAGGTAAGAGATGCCTAGGCCTGGGGTGGGTCGGACTCGCCCCCAGACTTGGACACGGACACCCTGTCCTCCTAGGAGCTCCGTGTGTCGTTTGAGCAGCCGTGAGAAGATCTCCCTGCAGGATCTGTCGAAGGAGCGCCGGCCTGGTGGGGCCGCGGGCCCCTCTCTTGGGGATGAGGATGAGGGAGAAGAAGAGGCAGCTGGTAGGGATGCTGGACCCTGGGTCTGAGGAAGGAGCTGGACTTGTGGGTCCCCAATCTCAGAGGCGGCCGGCCTCTCCTGTGACCCCCCTCTCCTGTTCCTGCACACAGATCACCCTCCTGTGCAACCAAGAGCCCTCAATGGCGTGTCTTCTCCTGTGTCCTCCAGCCCCAAGAGCCCTGTGGTGAGCCTGAGCGCCCTGAGCAGATGTGAGGTTTGGGGCAGCGGGTGGGATACGGTAAATACTTCTGCTTCCGCTGAGGAAGGTGGCTTTTTGACTTGGTTCTTAGGTCCTTGTGGACCAAGAAGTAATGTTTTTTTTTTTTTTTTTTTGGTGGCACCTGCCTGGGCTGTGGTTTACTGTAATTCTCCTGGAGTTACACTCTTAGGCTCTGAAGAGAAGGGTCATTGCTTTGGCTGTGGTTTACTGTAATTCCCCTGGAGCTACACGCGTAGGCTCTGAGGAGAAGGGCCATTGCTTTGGCTGTGGTTTACTGTGATTCTCCTGGAGTTACACGCGTAGGCTCTGAGGAGGAGGGTCATTGCTTTGGCTGTGGTTTACTGTAATTCCCCTGGAGTTACACGCGTAGGCTCTGAGGAGAAGGGTCATTGCTTTGCTCAGTAATGAAGACCTTCTTCCTCTCCCAGCCGCCAGAAGAGGCTCCCTTCTCCAGGCGCGGCGGTCTCCAGAAGACAGGAAGCTCTGGTGCCCTGGGTCCCTCAGAGAGGAGGGGTGCAGAGGGGGTTCTCGGTCTGCAGCGCTCAGCCTCCTCCTCCCTCCTAGAAAAGGCCTCCTCTCAGGTAGGTGCCGTGAAGTGTGTGGGGTACAGGCTCCTGCCTTGGGGCAGACAGTGCCTCCTTTGCTTCTCTCCTGTCTCCACAGGCCAGGGAACCCCGTCTTGCCAGAATAACCCCTACCCCTGCCCAGAAAGTGCCAGAGCCCTCTACCCTGTAAGTACCAGTGGCTGGGGCAGGGGCACAGGTCTGGTGCCATCCTGGCATTTGAGATCTGAGAAAGCCCTTAGGGTGCATCAAATAATTGCTTATTCTCTTTATTTTTTCCAAGCACCTTTTCTCCCCAAGCTCCACACTGGTCTCTTTGGCTGCTGTTTGTTTTATCTGTTTTGCCCAGAAATGGCTCATCAGCAGCCATGATTGGCTCCTTCTCTGTGGTCTCTCCTATGCCTGACACAGAATGCGGGCTTGAGGAATATTTGCTGATGAATGAATGAATCCATACAGGTGTGAGGCTGCCATGCCTCCTTCTTCGGATCACTCCGCCCCATCCTCCAGGAGGGAGCCTGGATCCCCAGTGAAGCCAAATGCCCTCGTAGCCTCTGCAGCAGCCCTACCTGACTCCAGGGATCGGCGGAGGTAAAGAGGCTAGGGGAAGACAGTGTTTAGGGGTCTCTGGGGCTCTGGGTAGGCTCCTGGGGTCCTGTTTGCCCAGTTGACACGTTCTCTGCCAGAATGTGCACTCCCCTAAGGTGTCATTCACAGTGCGACAGCACCCAAGGGGACATTCTCCACTCAGGTCCTACCAGATGCCTGTGCGTGATGAAGAGTCCGAGTCTCAGCGGAAGGCTCGCTCCCGCCTTATGCGCCAGTCTCGGAGGTCTACACAGGTGTGGGATGGGGCTGGGGCTGTGCTCCCGGGTCTGAGGGAGGAGGGCCGGGGTCTTGAACTTGAGTCCTGTGGAAGTCTAGGCCCTTTTTCCTTGACCGAGTTCTCTACACTAGGGCGTGACCTTGACAGACTTGAAGGAAGCAGAGAAGGTGGCAGGGAAGGCTCCAGAGCCAGAGCAGCCTGCCCTGCCCAGCCTGGTGAGCAGGGTCAGGTGAACTGGGGCGGGTGGACCCGTCTCCCTGTTTCTGACTGTGCTCCTCCCCGGCAGGACCCTTCTCGGAGACCTCGGGTCCCTGGCGTGGAGAACGCTGAGGGCCCTGCCCAGAGAGGTGAGGTCGGCTTTCTGGGAAGTCGCTCCCCAAGGAGCCATCCTGTCTCCCCATAAAGTGTCTTTGTTCACTGGGGGCTAAGTCAGGTTCCCTGCACAGTAGACAGGGGCCCCTATGGTGGTGTCTGAGCTGATTCCCACTGGTTCCCCAGCAGAGGCGCCCGACGGGCAGGGCCAGGGACCACAGGCGGCCAGGGAGCATCGAAAGGTCGGCCACGAGCGAAGGGGGCCCGCAGAGGTGAGGATGCTGTGTGGAGGCCGGGCGGGCTGGAGGGAGGGGCCGCAGAGGTGAGGATGCTGTGTGGAGGCCGGGCGGGCTGGAGGGAGGGGCCGCAGAGGTGAGGATGCTGCTGTGTGGAGGCGGGGCGGGCTGGAGGGAGGGGCCGCGGAGGTGAGGATGCTGTGTGGAGGCGGGGCGGACTGGAGGGAGGGGCGCGGAGGTGAGGATGCTGCTGTGTGGAGGCCGGGCGGCCTGGAGGGAGGGGCCGCAGAGGTGAGGATGCTGTGTGGAGGCCGGGGCGGGCTGGAGGGAGGGGCCGCGGAGGTGAGGATGCTGTGTGGAGGCCGGGCTGGAGGGAGGGGTCGCGGAGGTGAGGATGCTGCTGTGTGGAGGCGGGCGGCTGGAGGGAGGGGCCGCAGAGGTGAGGATGCTGCTGTGGAGGCCGGGGCGGGCTGGAGGGAGGGGCCGCGGAGGTGAGGATGCTGTGTGGAGGCGGGCGGGCTGGAGGGAGGGGCCGCGGAGGTGAGGATGCTGTGTGGAGGCGGTGTGGAGGTGAGGATGCTGCTGTGTGGAGGCGGCGGCTGGAGGGAGGGGCCGCAGGTGGTGCTGTGTGGAGGCGGGGCGGGCTGGAGGGAGGGGCCGCGGAGGTGAGGATGCTGCTGTGGAGGCGGGCGGGCTGCTGAGGCTGCCGCGGAGGTGAGGATGCTGTGTGGATGGAGGTGAGGATGCTGTGAGGCGGGGCGGCTGGAGGGAGGGCCGCGGAGGTGAGGATGCTGTGTGGAGGCCGGGGCGGGCTGGAGGGAGGTGGAGGTGAGGATGCCAGGTGAGGATGCTGCAGGGCTGAGGATGCCTGGAGGTGAGGATGCTCTGTGAGGATGCTGTGTGGAGGCCGGGTGGGCTGGAGGGAGGGCCGCGGAGGTGAGGATGCTGCTGTGTGGAGGCCGGGCGGGCTGGAGGGAGGACGTTGCATGGAGACTGAACTCTCAGGGCTCTTCTGCAGGGGGAGGAGGCGGGGCCGGCAGAACGGAGCCTGGAGTGCAGGTAGGCCGGGTCATGCGTGGGGGCTGGGGCACCCCTCGGGCAGGGCCTGGGCCCTAAGGCCTGTGGCTTCTGTCCAGCACCGTGGATGGCGGCTCCACTGCCCGTAGACAGCGTTTGCAGAGAGACCTCAATCCAGAATCCAAGCAGGAACAGGAAGAACCCGATGGAAGCTTCCGGAAGGTGCCGCATGCTACCTCCTGCCCCACCCCACCCTGTCCTGGCCCCTTCCCGGGCCCTTCTGAGCCTGCCTGCTTCCTCTGTGTCCCTAGCTGTACATGGAGCTTCGGAGGGAGAACGAGCGGCTTCGTGAGGCCCTGACAGAGACCACCCTGCGGCTGGCACAGCTCAAGGTGGAGCTTGAGCGGGCCACGCAGGTGCAGATACTGAGACCTAAGAACCAGCTGTTGGGGGCAGTGGGAGTCAGAGCTCCAGTGGCAAGGGGCCTGGCCGTGGCTGGGAGGTTGGAGGTCCCCCACCCCGGGGGGGGGGCAGGGCTCTGATGTCCTAGGGGTAAGAAGCAGCTCCTGACGCCCAGTCTTCTCTGCCCTTACCAGCGGCAGGAACGCTTTGCCGAGAGGCCCGCCCTCCTGGAGCTGGAGAGATTCGTGAGTTTGGGCCGCTGGGGTGGTGTCCCGCCCTTGCCCTGTCCCCTGCCCTTACCCTGCTTCTGAGCCCAGCCCATTCCTGCAGGAGCGCAGGGCCCTGGAGCGCAAGGCCGCAGAGCTGGAGGAGGAGCTGAAGGTAACGAGCTTGTGAAGGGCGGTGGCCAGAGCCCACCCTGCCCCGCCCTGCCCAGCTGACTCCACCCTGCCCCCTAGGCCCTGTCCGACCTCCGCGCTGACAACCAGCGGCTCAAGGATGAGAATGCAGCACTGATCCGCGTCATTAGCAAGCTCTCCAAGTGACTCTGCAGGGGCTCCCGCACCGTATTTATACAGCTGCTTTTGACACACGCACCCCTTCCCCCGAGTGAACATGAGTGACAGGGCTCCGGGGGAAGTTGTTGAGAAGCCATAACCTCCTCTCGGGACCTCAGAACCCGGAGGAAAGCACAGAGTCCCCAGAACCAGGGTGGAGGTGGGAGGCTGAGCCAGGTAGGGAAATGTTGCCGAGAGTGGGCAGGCACCAGAGATGGGACCAGGAAGGAAGCAAGGACCAAGGAAGCCAGGATCAGTATCCAGGAGCAGAGTGGCTGCCCCGGGCCCACCTCACGTGTGATGCTACCCAGTATCCCTTCCCTCCCCAGCAGGGATCCAGGAATGTGCCAAGAGCCCCACTGGCCTCTGCCAGGTGGGCCTGTATATAGGGTCCGTGTGCAATAGGGAGGGTTGTCTTCTATTTTTGCTGCCTCCTTCCCACCCATTGTCTGGGGAGGGGGAGAAGGTATTTTTGAGACAAAGCACAGGCACCACAAATAAAGTCGTGACATTGCCACTCAGTGACTTGTCTCCCCCTGGGTGTGGGGCACTGGTTCCTGCTTGTATACTCAGCCTGTGTATCTGACTGAAACCGCTCATCCATTTGGATGAGGGCCAGTGGGTGGCTGGGAGCTTGCTCACAGGTGTGGGGAGGGGAGTTTGCTCGAGTGAGCAGCTGGAGAGAAAGAGCCCCAGGTGAGGTAGGGGGGGTCAGAAGGAAGCCTGTGACCTGATCCGGGTGCTCACATTGACCCTCAGTGCTTTGGAAGTGAGCGGAGTCAGTGGCTTAACATTGAAAAGGTAGGATGGCCAACATAGGAAACTGCAAGTCTAGGTTTTCTGGGAAAGGAGTAGGTGATGGTAAGTAGTCCTTCGTGGCCACAGTGACTGGGGCAGAGCCAGGAATCAGTCTTGAGATGGATCGCGTGGTGCCTCCTCCATCCTGACAGTCAGGAATGGGCTGTTCTGCCAGCTGGCGTCACAGGAGTGAACAGCTTGGTCCAGCAGCCAGTGCACTGAGGAAGGTTGCCACTGTGTGGATTTCAGCTACAGTGCTGTGGAGAAGGGGAGAGTGCGGAGTGTGTGTGTGTGTGTGTGTGTGTGTGTGTGTGTGTGTGGTGGTGTGCCATGCTGTCTGAGGTGAACTGTGTATATGTGGTGTGTGGTATGGCTGGTGTGGGTTATAGGGTGTATGGTGTATGAGGTATGTGTGTGTGTTTGTGTGTGCGCATGCACAGTGTATTGGGCATGTGTGTGGTGTGTGTGTATCTGGTGTGTATATATATGTGCGTGTGTGGTGTTTATGACAGTCAAAAGTAGGCCCCATGACAAGCTGCACAGACAGATGCTAGAAGGTGACGGTGAGCCCTGTATCTGAAGGAAGCACCTTTTGCATGATGATGAGAACCGTGTGCAGCGTGGGGTAGAGCAGGCCTGGCGTGCTGTGGCGCTGAGGTGATGGCTTTGTGTGTGATCATGGCTCTGTTAAGAACTTGAGCTCCGCCTGAGCTGGGAGGCCTGACCACCAGGTTACCATCCGGCTTGAGCTCTGACAGGTGCCCCTGGCTGGATGTAGACTTGGGGAGTGATGGATGGACAAAGTGATCGACAGAGGGTCAAGTCAGGATGAAAAGGTCAGACTCCAAACCACAGAGAGCCAGCCACAGGCACCTGATCACCTGATGTCCCAGCAAGCCAGATGGCTCCTGCTGGCATTTCAGTCTGTAGTCTGGGACCTCACTGCCGGAATCAAAACAGCTTGGGCAACTGCTTGTACTTTTGGTTTCTCGATTAGAAAAGAGGGTGGCAGCAGGGCGCCTGCCAATATCCCCACATGCAGGAAACTGAAACTGGAGGACCGAGAGTTTGGGGCTGTACCCAGACGGCCTCCAACAAACCAACCAAGCGCGACATAAGAAATGACGCCCCAGGCAGTGATAAGACACCATGGAGCCAAGACATCCCAACAGAACCAACAGCATGGACCAGTGCCTGGAGTCCCGAACAGAGAGGAAGGGCGACCTGAGCCCATAGGGGTCACAGGCCATCGGCTGTCATGCTGGAGTTAGGTTTTATCTCATGTACCAGGAGAAACCAAGGGAATGGACACTAAAGGCTTACTGGAACGCTACAGTGTTCCAGAAGGAAAGGGGGCTTAGTGAAGTCAGCCCAAGGCTGGCCCTCCTGGGTCAGATTCGAGGTGCGCCACCTGGTGGCCCAGGTAAGGACTGAGCTGCGCGGGGAGCAGAGGCCGACTGCAACGGTGGGACTCTTGGGAGTGTTCCAAGGATGCAGGGAAAAGAAAGGCCTTAGATAAACCTAGCGCGGATGAGAAAACCGGCTCTTACCATCCACCTGCATAACCTGGACAAGTTGCAGGGCTTGGCAGGGAGAAAGTTGTTGAGGGGCCAGGAAGAACCAAGAGCCCGTGGCATGCCCCGGGAGCGTCCAGATCTGCATGGCCGGTCCTTAGAGGCTGGACACGGGTGTCCACGGTGTGGCTAGGAGAGCCGAGCCAGGGTGATGGGGGCCGCTCCAACCCTCAGAAGCGTTAAGTGCAAACCGCTTGTGGTCGGGAGCGGCTGGGCCGAAATGCAGGGTGGGCGGAGACAATGAGAAAAGCCCAGGCCTTAAACACCAGGAGACAGGACTGAGAACAGCGAGGAGCCAGCCAGGCGAGGGTTTTGAACAGGAGAAGGGATGTAGATGGGGCCAGTGCGAGGATAGACTGGTGATTAGGAAGCCTGGGCTGGACTCTCCAGGTTTATGGGGAGGAAGCGTGGGGCATCTCTCAGATTCCTGGCTCCTGGGTAGCCGGCGAGAGAAGGGGACAGCAGGTGACACGCATGGTCTAGAAAGGAGGCTGTTTATAGCACGTCACGACGCCCAGGGCCCTCCCTCCGTGCGCCTCTTGGGCGTGCCTCTCTGGTAGTGTCTGTATGCTCCGTCCCCGTCCCCGTCCCCGTCCCCGTCAGTCTGAGGTCCCCCGGAAGGGTTCCAGCCGGCACTGTCAGCGCAGCCTGCCCGCCAGGAGAGCGAGCGAGCGAGTGAGCCGGGAGATGAGGGTGGGCGATCCTTCGGGACATCTACTGTCCCCGGTCACGGGGAGGAGTCTGGCGACTGTTGTCCTAGGGGGCGCTGGGAGCCCCGCCATGCCATCACGTTTTGTGACCGAGTCAGGAAGGATCAAATAACTTCTGTTTTGGTCTCGCCTTCCACTTTTTTCTTTTGCTTCTCCATCACGGCCTCCAGCTCCGACACTTTTTCTCTGTCCTGGAGAGCGGGGTAGAAATCAAGATCTTAGTATGTGAACCCTGGACGACCCCCTCCCCCCAGGCCCCCCATCCCCACCCTACCCTCTGTCGCCTTGTCCGGCCCCAAGGATTCGCTCACCTCCAGCAGCGCGCGCTGCACGGTGACTTGGCTGTACACCCGCGCCCCTTCCTCGGGGCACACCGCCCGCAACTCTTCCTTTTGCAGCGAGAAGAGCTGTGCTCCGGTCAGCACGCCGAGCGCGTCCACAGTCCTGAGCGAGGCAGCAGGGGCCATCACAGCTCATCAAGCTCCCTCGGCCCCCCACCAATCACGCCACACCTACCTAGCTGCTTGTGCAATCAGAGTTCTCAAACAAGGAAGCTGGGGGGAAGGGGGGATGTTCAAACTCTTGGAGATTTGGGGCTTCGGAAAGGGGATGGGACTTCCTTTCCTGTGGCCTCCGTTTGGAGCCTGTCCCTGGGCATTGGGCGTTGCAATTTGGGCCTGCTCCACAGTTTCCACGCCCCCACCCCTGGACCAATGGGAACCTCGCCTTTCAGTTCAAGCACAGGTCTCTTCAGACTAGCCCCGGGGGGAGCCCCACTCACCCCGAGCTAAAGCCCTTGGTCTGCAGCCAGGCACGGACCACCGAGGCCTCAGAGCGCGGGCTGAGCTGAGGCTCCGGGGCGCGGGGTCCCGGGGCTACCCGGCTGGGACCCGAACGGCCCTGCGCAAGGCGCGCCTGCAGCTCCTCATTGACACTGAGCATCTGGGAGAATTTCTCTGCAGAAGCGAAACCGTGAGGGGGGGGGGGGCGGAGGGGAGTGCGCGCTCAGGGGTTCTGGGGTCAGGGGGCTGGGAGCCGCTAGGGTGCCCAGGGTGGAGCCTGAAAAGCGAAGACAAGGATCACTTCCCAGAGTGACGCTCCACCACTCACCCTTCTCGCTGGGGTCCAAATTGTTGAGACTGTCGCAACTGTCCCAGTGGGGTCGCACCTGAGCAGGGGCTGGAGCTGGTGCGGGTGGGGGAGGAGGAGGACTCGTCTCCTGGAAGGGAATGAAGAGAGGCTTCCAGCTCCTTTCCCAATAAACATCTGACCACCCCCCCCCCTTTCCAAACAGCAACCTTCACACCTGATTTTCTCTGTCCTCATCCCCAGGACCTAGGATCTTGCCCCCCTTTCTCCCCGAAGAAGCAAGAACACGCCGACTTACTAGGTTTCCTGCAGGACTTTGGCTGCGGTGCACCTGAGGTCCAGGGTGGGGTGTCAGGATGTTATAGGGTACATAACCCTCCTGTCCCTGATGGTCCCGAACCTTCCACCACTTGCGCCTGTCATCCAGGACCTAGGTGGCGTATAAGGAGAGAATTCACGCTCCGGTTCTATACCTAGGGCTAAATTGACCAATTTCAGGGTCTCAGGCCCCCCACACCGCTAACCTCCAACACATCTCCGTGCTTGACAGACAGCTCGCTGCTATTTCGGGCCTGGAAGTCATAGTTACACAGAACCCACTTTCTGGCTCTCTCTTCTAGCTCGGCGGCTTCCAGGTCTGGATCTTGATGACTGGGGAGAAAGAAACCAGCAGGAGATTAGGAGGTAGCCAGCCCTGCTGGTCTGGACTCTAAGGTGTGAGGTGGGGTTAGAGCCAAGCAGGGGGTCAGAGCAGAGGCCCAGGTTAATATGTTAATACAGGCTTGACACTGGAGTCACAGCTTGAATGGAGTTAGCTCATTTCCTTGCCTGGCACCATGCAGTAAACACACCGTATCATGATAACGATTTAATTCATTATGGGGTGCTGGGGATTGAACCCAGGGCCCGTGCATGCCAGGGAAGTGCTTAGCTTCCGAGCTTCATCCCCAGTCGTTCACATGCATTGTGTGTGTGTGTGTGTGTGTGTGTGTGTGTGTGTGTGTGTGTTGCCTGCATGCATGTGTGTGTATGTGCATCACCTGTGTGCAGTAGCCACAGAGTCCAGGAGAGGGTGTCCTAGACCTGGGTTCTTAGAGCTGGAGTTACAGATATTTGTGGGCCACCATGTGCTGTGGGGAGCTGAATGAACCTAGGTCCAGTGCCAGAGCAGACAGTGTTCTTAATCTCTCCAGCCCCTCACCTGCATTTTCATCAGTGAGGATCATGAGGAATCGGCTAGAGACAGCAGATCTATTCCCATCACCCGCTAGGATAATGAACAGGGTGCAAAAATAGCCGACCCTTGTGCTTACACAGCAACGTACGCCAGAAACGCTTCGATTCTCCTGGAGTTCCCTTGTAGTTCCATGAATTTGGTTCCTTCCTTCTCCTGAGATCTCACTCTTACCCTCCCTCCACCCCCCCTTTTTTTTTTTTGTGGTACAGGGGATTGAACCCAGGGGCCTTGTGCATGCTAGGCGGGCACTGTCCACTGATCCACACCCCAGGCTCTCAGCGGTAGAGTCTAGGCAAGTGTTTTATCTCTGAGCCATGTCCCAGCCCTTCATGGTAGATACCAGGACAGGGTTCTACAGCCGAGCCACGGCCACAGCCCTTCGCTGGTTGGATTCTAGGCAAGGATTCCACCATTAATATACGCCCAGCCCCTCAGCTCTGGATTCACTGAGCTATGTCTTTACTGGGGGATTCTGGGCAAATGCCTGCCACTGAGCCCCAGCCCAGCCCTCTGTGTTATTTTATGTCTGCACAACTTGAGTGCCTGGTGCCTACAGAGACCAGAGAGAACACCGGATTCCCTGAAACTGGAGTTGTGAGCTGCTGTATGTCTGGGTGCTGGGAATTGAACCCTGGTCCCCTGGAAGAGCGGCCAGTACTCTTAACCACTAAGCCATTTCTCCAGCCTCTTTTATTTTTATTTTTTCATTTTGAGGCAAGGCCTTGTTGCTTTGCCCAGGCTGGCCTTTGAAGCTCACTTTGTAGTCAAAGCAGGCCTTGATTTTGATTCTCCTGCTTCCTGTCTCTGAGTAGCTGGGACCACAGGCCTACACCATCACCAGAATATGGCCATTATTTCACTTTTTTTTTCCAAGACAGGGTTTCACTGTTTAGTTCTGGCTGTCTTGGAACTCACTCTGTAGACCAGTCTATCCTTGAACTCACAGAAATCCGCCTGCCTCTGCCTCCCCAGTGCTGGGACTAAAGACATGCACCACCACTGCCGGTCTCACTATTTCTCTTTCTTTCTTTTTTCTTTTTTGGTTTTTCGAGACAGGGTTTCTCTGTGGCTTTGGAGACTATCCTGGAACTAGCTCTTGTAGACCAGGCTGGTCTTGAACTCACAGAGATCCACCTGCCTTTGCCTCCCAAGTGCTGGGATTAAAGGTGTGCGCCACCACTGCCCGGCTCACTATTTCTCTTTCTATATGAAGGAACCGAGGGATACTGTAGTAACGGCCAGTGCACAAGAAAGAGAAAGGTGTGACTGAGCTGGCCCTAGGCTGCCCTTGTCAGGGTCACTCTGTACTGTTCTTCATGCAGCTGGATTTGAACTCAGGGTGAGTCACGGCACTGAGCTCTTTGCAAGCCCCTTACAGCGCCAGAGAGTCCTCACCCTTCCAGGCAAAGAAATTACAGCCAGAGAAGGCGAGTAAACAGCTTGCAGGTGCTGAGCCCAAGATTCAGAAGCAGACAGACAGACAAGAGGGCCCTGCAGCACCAGGCAGCCTGGGGGACGATTAGCTCTGGCGCCCCCAGCAAGAGAGACCTCATCCCGGATCAGGCCTACCTGTGGAAGGGAGGAGGGGACTCTTCAGGGCCTCGGCGCCCCATGTGTGGGACTGACAGCTCCCAGTATGCCGTCCCTGCTGAGACCCTCTGCTGGGGCTCTCACCTAGGCCCCCAATTCCTCTCCTCCAAGTCTATCATTTTGTTCTCAAGCCTCATCCACGCCCTCCACTCCTGGCCCCTATTTCCCCAAGGATCCTAGGGCTGTGACCCCCTCTCCATCACTTCCTCACCTGGACCTGCAGCCCTCAGCTTCCACAGTTTGGTAGAACTGTAAATTTAGGTCCCTAGTTCTTTCCTTCCCAGGGACCTAGGCAGGAGTCCTGTCTTGACCTTCAATTTCCTCCATTCTTTCAGCCCTGGGAGCATTCCAGTTTGCTCAGTACGTGCTATTCCTTTGCGCATTAGGAAGCCGGAAGTCCCACCTCAGTTAGTGGTCCAGGGATGCCAGCACTTTCTCACGTTTCCTCAAACTTGTCCCTGAATCCTCGGAAGTCCCAACCCTGCTTTTTGGTCTCCATTTTTTTTTTTTTTTTCTCTGACACCCAGTGCTCTGTGCTCTGGGGACTCAAGCATGGTGCTCTCCCAGGTCCTAGAACACCAAACTGCACCTTTTCAATCTTTTGAGGATGCCGGGGGTGGGGGTGTGGGGTCCAAGCCTTTAGACCCACCCACTTTCAGCCCTTAACTCTCATAGCTTCAGCAAACTAAGCCTCCTTTCCCTCTTCCCTTGGACCCAGAGTTCTGGGCTCCTCCCCCCCTCCCTCCTGGCTCCTCCCCACCCCCACCCCAGCCCGCCTCCTCACCACCTCACCCACCTGCAAAGAGCCGGGAAGGCAGAGGTTTAAAAAAAAAAAAAAAAAAAAAAAAGACAAGAAAAAAGGGGGAGGGTCGGAGTCAGAGCCGGGGTGACCCCGGGACTCAGTCCTCCCAACCCCATCCCTGGCCACCCTGCAGCGGTCACTCACCCATTGACAGCGATCTGGGGGGCGCTTTGCTGCGGGAAGAGAGAGAGCTTGGGGTCAGGCAGGCTAGACCTCAGACGTCCTGCTCGCCCATGTTGTGCAGAAACGGGGAGCCCAGTGCTCCCCCGGCAACCCTGCCTCACCTGCCTGCGCCTCTTCTCATGCTGTAGCTGTTTTTCCACCGGGTCCTCCCAGGCGCGGCCTTGCGGGTCAGTGGCCGGAGGCTCCCAGCCACTGTAAAATTCGGGACTGTACGGAGCCGCTTCTTCCTCCCGGGGCAGCTCCACCCTGTGTTCAGAGAGAGACCCAGCCCAGAGGTAGGCCACACTAAGCCCTGGGCATTAGTTCACAACTTTCTCTCTTGCTATAAACCTGGCTCTCCTCTTGAAATCCTTTTTTTCTTTGTGGTGGTCGTGGTGGGTTCAGACAGGGTTTCTCTGTAGCTTTGGAGAAGTCTGTCCTGGAACTCTCTCTCTGTAGACCAGGCTGGCCTCGAACTCATAGAGATCCATCCACCTGCCTCTGCCTCCTGAGTGCTGGCATGCACAACCGCCAACTGGCTTCTTAAAATTCTTAACTCCATCTTTCTTTATCTGCTTCCACTCTCTAAGCCCCACTTAGGACATTACATTTCTTTATTTAAAAAAAAAAAAAATGGAGGGGCTGGAGAGATGGCTCAGAGGTTAAGAGCACTGACTGCTCTTCCAGGGGTCCTGAGTTCAATTCCCAGCAACCACATGGTGGCTCACAACCATCTACAATTCAATCTGGTGCCCTCTGCTGGCATGTAGGCAGAACACTGTATATGTAATAAATATAATAAATATTTATTAAGTAAATAATAATAACTAAATCTTTAAAAAATTGGAAAAAAAAGTTATGTGTCTGATGGTTTGCTTGCATGTGTTTAAGTGTGCATCACGTGTGTGCCAGGTGCTCGCGGGAGACAGAAGAGGGCATCAGATCCTCTGGAACTGGAGTTACGGACAGTTGTGAGCCACCATGTGGGTGCTGGGAACAAACCTAGATTCTCTGGAAGAGCTGTTTGTTCTCTTGTCCACCCGTCAACTATATTTCTAAACACACCGATTCCACTCTCACGCCTTTTCCAGCCTATGATGCCAAATCATTTCCTATTGGGGGGGGTGGGGGCGGGGGGGGGGGGCTGGGACAGTCTCGATAGACTGGCTAGCCTGGAGTTAGCTATTTAGACTAGTCTGGCCTTGACCTGTAGACAACCCCCTGATTCTTATTTCCTAAGTTCTTGGTTACATAAAGCATTTATTTACTTATTATTGTGAGCGTGTGGGTGTGGGTGGACACGTGCGAAAATCAGAGGACAATTTTGGGAAGCAACTCTCTCCGACCACATTTACATAAGCTCCGGGCATAAAACTTGCAGAAACTCATACCTCCCGCACAGCCATTTTTGTGACAGGGTCTCAAGCTCGATTTCTTGTGGAGGGCAATCTTAAACGTCTGATCCTCCGGTCACCACCTCCCAAGTGCTGGGATTACAAGTTCGTGCCACCAAGCCCAAATGTCTAGCTACTTTCTTTTTTTATTTTTATTTATTTATTTTTATTTTATGTGCGTTGGTGTTTTGCCTGCGTGCATTTCTGTGTGAGGGGGAGATCTTGGAGTTACAGGCAGTTGTTATGTGGGTGCTGGGAATTGAACCCAAGTCCTTTGGAAGAGCCGTCAGTGCTCTTAACCGCTGAGCCATCTCTCCAGCCCCTAGCTACTTTCTAAATACTTATATCAATCCACCTTGCCCTTTGATCCCCTCCTAGTCTCTCAGCTCTGTTTCTGCCCTTAAGTCTCCAAGCAGAGTCCCTCCCATCTCCAAGCTATAGGCCACAGCTGGGTCCCACTCACCTAAGCGCCCCTCCTTGCCCTGTAGTCTGCCTCTCAACTCTCCAAGGCCCCGCCTTTTGCTTCAGTCGGACTGTCTGGTTAGATCCTTTCCTTCAAGCCCTTTCTCCAGTTGGATCCTGGCATTTACCCTAAGTTCCCTCCCCTCCTCGATTAATTTAGCCGCATTCCGCCTCTACAGTCTGATTTCCCCTCTCACCCTGGGCGGGTCCAGGAGTCCCCCAACGAGGTCCACAGCGCGTTTTCCCGAGGAGTGACATTGTCGCGGAGCAGGGCCACAGCCTCCAAGGTCAGGTGCGGTCGTCGCACACTGCTCGCGAACTCAGGACCCCCCGAAGTATTCACAATCTACCAGGCCAACAGGAGTGAGCATGCCAACAGGGCCTTCTTGAAGTCTAATCCCAGTCCTTCCAAAACCAGCGCGCACGCGCGGGGCGGGGGGATGTTGGGGTGGGATGGGGTGGGGCCCAGGCCTGGGAGCTGGGATCTGGGATCTGGGAGCGAATCTCACCATTTGTAGAGGTCCAAACAGAAAGTGTAACAGCTCTGCAGAGGAGGGGTTGGCGATGTTGCCGCGCAACCGGGCCTGGAAGGAAGGGAGGTCATTTCACATTCGTAGGATGTCAGAGTCACAGTGTCCTCACCCCATCGGTGCCCAGCGAGGGGCTGCATCCTCACCAGCAGACTGAAAGCGTATTTGATTTTCTGAAGCACGTCTGTGTATTCGGCCTCGGTGGGTGGCTTGGCTCGCAGCGTCAGCAGGCCCTCTGTGGGTGGGGAGCAGGTGAGGTGGTGGGGACAGCCGGGCAGCATTGGGTAGATAATAGTTCCAAAGGAGGGGACACCCAAACAGAGAGGCGGAGGAAGTCAGACCTGGCTGGTGGTGGGACGCCCCAGGGAGAGAGGTTATGTGGGCATCATCTGGGTTAGACGTGGAAGCCCCTTACCTCCGGCTGCTCGGCGTCGGGTCCTGCGGCCGCGCTCGCGGTGCTCCAAAACCCGGGCAGCCTCTGCTGACTTTTGCAACCTGGATACGAAGCTCTCCACGTCGTCGAACACGTGGTTCAGGATATCCTGCCGCACGCGCACGAGCGCAAAGATGCCCCTGAGTCCCACACCAGGTCCAGGTCGCCTGATCCATCCCCTATGTCAGGCCGCGCGCCCCTAACTGGAGCAGTGGGTGGTAGCCACGCTTCTAGAACTGAGCCACGCCCTCGAGCTCGGCACCTTGACAGTCACATCTAGAGGTGCCAAGCTCCTGAATCTCGCCACCCCGCCCTCCCACCTCCAGTCTGACTTGATGGTCGTGGCAATCCTTCCCCGCCCCAAACTGGTGCCCGGCACGCAGGCTCACCACATCCCGCTCGGCCTGCAGACCCGCCAGCTCAGGACCGCGCGGGCCCAGGTCCGGGGAGGTCGGGTTAGCATTGCTCGTGGTGGGGCGAGCTGGACCGGATCTCCTCGCTTCTTCCGTCTCTGAGATTGGCTCCACCTGGGGTCGCCCGTGGCCCGCGGACGGTTCCACGGTGCTGATGACCGCACGGACTGAGGGGCGACGCTGTAAGGGCGGGGTCTCCGCAGCTGGAGAGGCGCCACGTTGCAGCTCCTCCTGCGTGGCCCTGCGTCGTGACATGGGGGAAACTGAGGCTGGGCTAACCAATGGGACCAGGGAGAGAGAGATAGGGGGGTCAAACGCAGGAACTGGATACGGAGACGGAGAAACCAAAGACTAAGACGGGTTCAAGTCTGGAGAACCGGGTCATCTTGTCTGGGAGGTACCTGTGACCTAAGGCTAACTTGTGACCGCATCCAACGCTCTAGGTTGTTCGTATCAAGACTTTTTTTTTTTTTTTTTTTTTTTTTTTTTGGTTTTTCGAGACAAGGTTTCTCTGTGTAGCTTTGGAGCCTATCCTGGCACTCGCTCTGGAGAGCGGGCTGGCCTCGAACTCACAGAGATCCGCCGGCCTCCCGAGTGCTGGGACTAAAGGTGTGCACCATCACCGCCAGGCTCAAGCCCATTTCTTTTTTTCTTTTTTCTTTTTTTAAAAGATTTTATTTATTTATTATGTACATAACATTCTGCTTCCATGTCTATCTGCACACCAGAAGAGGGCACCAGATCTCATAACGGATGGTTGTGAGCCACCATGTGGTTGCTGGGAATTGAACTCAGGACCTCTGGAAGAGCAGCCAGTGCTCTTAACCTCTGAGCCATCTCTCCAGCCCTCCAGCCCATTTCTTAGTTGAGAAGAATGAGGCCCATAGACGGGAGAATGTTTTCCAGAGAGTTCTGTATCTGCCTCCTCCTGCTCCTGCTCCTCCTTCTCCTGCTCCTCCTGCTCCTCCTGCTGCTCCCCCTCCTCCCGCTCCTCCTGCTCTCCCTCCTCCTTACCTGAGCGCCGCCGCCCTGCGTTCCCCTCGTCCGGAGCGGTAGTTCTGCAGAGCCCCTTGGATATCCTCACGGATCAGCTCCGCCTGCCAATCATGCCTTTAGACCTCTCCTCTGGCGCCCCCCTCATCGCTCTCTCCTCCTGTTCTTAGCGCCCCGCTTCGCTGTCTTGGGCGAGCGCCTCGGGCCCTCATCTTGGCTCTACCCGCTTCCCAGACCGTCCATCCCAGGGTTTTCTCGAGGCCTCAGTATCCCAGCCTGTCGCCTGCACCTTCTCCCCATCCTTACCTTCATCAGTCTTGGTCCAGAGTTCAGCCTGTCCTCAAACCCTCCTCCCTCCTGGGCCACGCCCCTCTGCCTGCCGCAGACCCTGCCCCCAAACATAGAAGCCCCGCCCTCCAAGAAAGCCCCATGGAGCCACGCCCACTCACCCCGAGGAGCAGGCCCTGGAAAAAGTGGACGTCCGGTTGTGCGCGCTCTGGCTCTTGGCACACCAGGAGCAGCAGCGAGCGGCTCCGGCCGCGGGGCATCACCGCGTCGCAGCGGACGATGGCATCAAGAGGATACGACTCCAGTTCCTCCTGCAGGATGAGACCGAGAGGTAAATGGAGGCACAGACTCCCGAAACCACCACAGCAGTGCCCAGGAGAAGAGTTCAGGGGCCTGGAGATAACACCCTGTTTAACAGCCAAGGTTCCAAAGGACAGCTTGCCAAAGTCCCCAGGGGAAGGACGCTTAGGAGCCAGGATTCACACTCAGATCCCGGCCCCCCCGTGGTTCTTTTCTACCCACGCGCCCCCTGGCACCTTGGAGACCGGGTCAAGCAGAGTGACATGGCCAGGCGACACTCTCAGGAGCATCTCCTGTGCCCAGACGCGCCCCTGGCTGTCCATGACGGCCAGCTTTCTGGAAGCGTCTTCCACCGTGTGCACGCCGTCCTCCTCCCCCAAGCAGAAGGTGACCAGGTGCTGGCAGGAGACAAAGAAAGCGATGAGTCCCAGGCAATGGCACGCTGCTGCTGGCTGGGCTAAGGGCTCAGTCTAACTGCACCTCTCCCAGGATGCTTTTCTCAGACCCTTGAGTCCAGACCTCGGTCCTCCTCCGTTAGAACAGGGACTCCAGCTGCCTTTATTCAGACCCCAGAAGACATCAAACAAAACAAAACAAAAAAATAACAACCTAGCCTCCAAGCCACCAGGGCTCCTTCAGTGGTCAGCGCTGGGTAGATTTCCTTCTAATTCGGTCATATTCTCACCAAGACTGAAGGCCCCTCAAGGGCAGGGAATAGCAAGGATCGAACTTCTGTAAGTGAGTTCTCTGTGCCGCATTATAATGTATTCCACACCCTCTTGTGGGAATCTCTCGAGAACGGTGGCTGATTTGTCCCTGAATCCAGCACCTGGGATGGCTCAGGGCAAGGTTTGATGGCACTGATCTTGTCTCAGGCAATGTGGAGGGACATCCATGGGGGAGAGAGAGGGCTGACTTTTCCTAGAGTCTCTCCCTCTCTTGGCTTTTTGGATTTCCAGCCAAGGTTTCTGTGTAGCCCAGGCTGTCCTGGAACTCACTCAGTAGACCAGGCTGGCCTTGAGCCCTGAGATCTGCCTGCCTCTGCCTCCCAAGTGCTGGGATTAAAGTTGTGTGCCGCCACCACCACCACTGGTCCCTAGAGTCCTTTCTGCTTGAGGGACCATCTGTTTTCGAAAGCCCTCTCACGTTGGGCCCACTTCCCCCCAAGAGATATCTCAGGAAAACACAGACTCACATTGACATGATACTGGGATACGTCGGCCATAACCACAGTGGAGTAACGCTTCCTTTGTTCTAAAGCAAGGAGGGGGAGAGTGCACCCAGGAGTCAGGCTTCAGCCTTGTCCCTGAGATCCAGACCCCAGCCCTCCTCCCTGAGGCCCAGGAGTCAGCCCCAGCCCTCCTCCCTCAGACCCAGGAGTCAGCCCCAGCCCTCCTCCCTCAGACCCAGGAGTCAGCCCCAGCCCTCCTCCCTCAGACACAGGAGTCATCCCCAGCCCTCCTCCCTCAGACACAGGAGTCATCCCCAGCCCCAGCCCTCCTCCCTCAGACACAGGAGTCAGCCCCAGCCCTCCTCCCTCAGACATAGGAGTCATCCCCAGCCCTCCTCCCTCAGACCCAGGAGTCAGCCCCAGCCCTCCTCCCTCAGACCCAGGAGTCATCCCCAGCCCTCCTCCCTCAGACCCAGGAGTCATCCCCAGCCCTCCTCCCTCAGACCCAGGAGTCAACCCCAGCCCTCCTCCCTCAGACCCAGGAGTCATCCCCAGCCCTCCTCCCTCAGACCCAGGAGTCATCCCCAGCCCTCCTCCCTCAGACCCAGGAGTCATCCCCAGCCCTCCTCCCTCAGACCCAGGAGTCATCCCCAGCCCTCCTCCCTCAGACACAGGAGTCAGCCCCAGCCCTCCTCCCTCAGACACAGGAGTCAGCCCCAGCCCTCCTCCCTCAGACCCAGGAGTCAACCCCAGCCCTCCTCCCTCAGACACAGGAGTCAGCCCCAGCCCTCCTCCCTCAGACCCAGGAGTCATCCCCAGCCCTCCTCCCTCAGACCCAGGAGTCATCCCCAGCCCTCCTCCCTCAGACCCAGGAGTCATCCCCAGCCCTCCTCCCTCAGACCCAGGAGTCATCCCCAGCCCTCCCTCCCTCAGACACAGGAGTCAGCCCCAGCCCTCCTCCCTCAGACACAGGAGTCATCCCCAGCCCTCCTCCCTCAGACCCAGGAGTCAGCCCCAGCCCTCCTCCCTCAGACTCAAGACCATAACCGTATTCTCTCTCCCCCCAAGACCTTTCTTCTTGGTCTTCTTTACCCTCAAGCTCACCATAGATAGACTTTGCACTTGGTTTGGGTGCAGCTTCAGGCCTGGTGAAGAAAAAAAAAAATCGGGCTTAAAGCAGTGGTCCTCACCTTCCTGATGCCGTCTGTGACCCTTTAATGCAGTTCCTCATGCTGTGGTGACACCCCCAACCGTAAAATAACTTTCATTGCTACTTCCTAACTGTGAGTTTGCTGCTGTTGTGAATTGGAATGTAAACACCTGATATGCGACCCCCGTGAAAGAGTCATTTGACCCCCAAAGGGGCCGTGACCCATAGGGTGAGGACCATTGGTTTAGAGGGCCATGGGGCTGGAGATGGAGCCTGCAGGAATGCCAGGCAGGGCACCAGGAAGGGTAATGGGTGGCAGTGTTTAAAAAGATGGTGTGATGGATCTCTGTGAGTTCGAGACCCGCCTCCAAAGCCTCCAAAGCCACAGAGAAACCCTGTCTTGAAAAACAAACAAACAAACAAACAAAAAACAAAAACAAAAAAGATGGTGTGACATGATAATGTGTGGGGGCAGAGAGCTCTATGTTATATAGACCTGGGTTCAAACAGTCTGTCTGTCTGTCTGTCTGTCTGTCTGTGTCTGTCTCTCCCTCTCACCCTAAGACGGGGGTCTCCCTATGTAGCCCTGGCTAGAACTCACTATGGAGACTAGGCCTCAAACTCATAGAGATCCTCCTGCCTCTGCCCCCCCCCCCCCCCCCCCCCCCCCCGGCCAGTGCTGGGATTAAGGGCGTGTCTCAGCTTCTCTTGTTTTTATAAAAAATGCTTTTGTGTTTTGAGATAGGGTCTAGAAATCACTATGTAGCCGAGGATGGTCTTGAACCTGTGGTCTTACTGCCTGTGCTGCCAAGGTGCTGGGAACACGGGCATACACTATAATACCCAGCTCTGGGTTCAAATTCACAGGGCAGATGGGGCTGGAGAGTTGGCTCAGTGGTTGAGAGAATTTATTGCCTTTCTAGAAGACCCTCGGCAACCAGGGCAGGTTGCTCACAACCACCTGTAATTCCAGCTTTAGGGGATCAACGCCCTCTTCTGGTCTCTGCCGATACGATACCACATACATAACCACACCCCTACACACAGATACACAGACACACACACACACACACACACACACACACACACACACACACACGGAGACAAAGACACAGAGAGACACACAGACACACACATACACAGACACACACACACAAAGAAACAGAGAGACACAGAGAAAGACACAGACACAGACACACACACACACACACACACACACACACACACACACGGAGACAAAGACACAGAGAGACACACAGACACACACATACACAGATACACACAAAGAAACAGAGAGACACAGAGAAAGACACAGACACAGACACACACACACACACACACACACACACACACACACACACACACGGAGACAGAGAGACACAGAGAGACACACAGACACACACATACACAGACACACACACACAAAGAAACAGAGAGACACAGAGAAAGACACAGACACAGACACACACACACACACACACACACACGGAGACAGAGAGACACAGAGACACAGAGACACAGAGAAAGATACAGAGAGACACACAGACACACATACACAAAGATAGAGAGACACACACACAGACTCTCTCTCACACACACAAAGAGACAGAGACACACACAGACTCACACACACACACACAAAGAGACACACACACACTGACTCTCTCACACACACAAAAGAGACAGAGAGACACACAGAGAAAGACACAGAGAGACACACAGACACACACATACACAGACACACACACAAAGAAACAGAGACACACATACACACATACACAAAGATAGAGAGAAACACACACAGACTCACACACACACACACACACATACAAAGAGACACACACACACAGACTCTCTCACACACAGAGACAGAGAGACACAGAGAAACAGAGAGACACACAGATACACACTCACACAAAGAGACAGAAAGACACACAGAAACAGACACACAGACACAAAAAGACAGACACACAGACAGAGACAGATAGACGCACAGAGACTCACATAGAGATAGAAAGAGACACAGATAGAGACAGAGAGACAGACAGACACAGAAATACACACACACACACACACACACACACACACACACACACACACAGGCAGAGGGAAGGACAGAGGGACATATACAACTAAAAAAAGACTGCTGGCTAATTCTGGCTGTCAACTTGACTACAACTGGAGTCAACTCAAATCTGGGCATGCCTATGAGGGATTTTCTCAGTAGGATCATTTGAGGTGGGGAGACCCATCCTAACCCTGGATCCCACCCAGGACAGGGAAGTAGAAAACTCCTGCTTTTTGCCTGCTTGCCCGAACTCTCTCTGGCAGGCTCGTCTATCCTGTCACTGAGGCATTCCTTCACTGATATTAGAACACACTTCTTTGGGATTCCAATGTAGAGCAAAGACCAGCGGCTCTCTAGGAATTCCTGGGACTCCAGCACCAGACTGGGACTGCTCACAAATCGGGCCTTGGAAACTGAACATGGACTGGATTCTTGGCCCTTCTGTCATGAGACAGCATTGTTGGGCTACCCAGACCACAGCCTGTAAGCCATTCCAATAAGTCGTGCGCGCGCGCGTGTGTGTGTGTGTGTGTGTGTGTGTGTGTGTGTGTGTGTCCATTCTACCAGTCCTGTCCCTATAGAGAACATTGACCAACACAGAGATAAAGAGCAGAGTCTGGCGTGATTGGTGCACACTCGTCATCCCAGTACACACTCAGGAGACAGAGATTTCTATATGTTTGAGGCCAGCCTGGGCTACATAGTGAGACCCTGTCTTGAAATATAAAAACAAGAGCAAGATCCTGTAAACAGAACAAACAACAGAAAACAAAACAAAACCCCAACTAACACAAACAACTAAGACCTCGGGGCTGGAGAGATGGCTGAGCAGTTCAGTTCCCAACACATACGTCAGGCAGCTCACAACTGCCTGCAACTCCAGCTCCAGGAGATGCAACGCTCTCTTCTGACCTCTGCAGGCACCACACTCATGTGCACAAACACACAGACAGACAGACAGACAGACAGACAGACAGACAGACATAAATAAAAATAAACCTACAAAAAAAAAAAAACACCCTGACAAGACCCTGGTAAGGGGACTTAATCTTTCCAACTGCAGTTTCCCTTCCTGTAACATATCAGTGTCTACCTGGTGTCGTCGTTGTATAAATTCAGCCCAGTAGGTGAAATATTTTTTTAGTCTCAGTAATGATTAATAATCTGATTTTGGTCAGGGTTTAGCACACAGTGGTTGCTCAATAAATGGGAATTGAGGGCTGGAGAGATGGCTCAGCCGTGAAAGGCTAGTCTCCCAACCAAGGATAAATGGGAATTGATACAACGACTTTCAGTAGCCAGAGTACGCTTGGAATTATCTCCTTTCCCTCGTGCCATGGTTCAAGTCTTCCCAGGCAAGTGTCTTCAGTCTCCTCTTAAAATTACCACTTGCAGGGCTGGAGAGATGGCTCAGAGGTTAAGAGCATTGGCTGCTCTTCCAGAGGTCCTGAGTTCAATACCCAGCAACCACATGGTGGTTCACAGCCATCTGTAATGAGATCTGGTGTGCAAGCATGCATGCAGATAACTGTATGCATAATAAGTAAATAAAGTTTTTTTTTTAAAAATTACCACTTGCAATAATTCTCTTTTGTTGAGACAGTCACATGCAGGCCAGGCTGGTCCCAAAGTTGAAGATGACTTTGAACTCCTGATATTCCTGCCTTTTCATATCCTCAGTACTGGAATATAGGCATAATCCTCCAGACTGATTATTTTTTATTTTTATTTTTTGGTTTTTTGAGACAGGGTTTCTCTGTGTAGCTTTGGAGCCTGTCCTGGAACTCGCTCTGGAGACCAGGCTGGCCTCGAACTCGCAGGGATCCGCCTGCCTCTGCCTCCCGAGTGCTGGGATTCAAGGCGTGGGCCACCAACGCCCGGCTCAGACTGGTTAATTTATTTAGATGTGTTTTGAAACAGGGCCTCACTACGGATCCCTAGCTGGCCCAGAACTTGCTATGTACACCAGGCTGGCCTTGAACTTGCAGAGCTCTGCCAGCCTCTGCCTCTGCCCCTTGAGTGCTGGGATTAACGTTGTATCGGTGCAGTGGATTAGACCCCCGTGTTTCACACATGCTAGGCAAGCACTCTCCTTGCTCAGCCACCCCTCCCCCTGTAATTTCTTAAATCCCCCTTTCTATGAGAATAACAGCGGGCCAGAGCTAGGCAGGCAGTCAGGTTTAGTGAGACTCCTGCCGTTTACCTGGATCCTGCTTGTGGCATGTCTCTACTCAATGGTTTCGTTTCTACCCCCTTTGTCTTCCTGCCCACTCTCTCCGGGAGATTCGAGTCTGCACTGTCCTCATGCTTTTCTAGCAGAGGGCCGATGTTTAATACTAAGATCAGGATGGGAGAGAAATGACAGTTCCCAAAGGCCCGAGTGCCTACTGCGGGAATGGCCAAACAGCTGGCTGAGTCCTGTCAGCTCTCAAAATAGGTCCCCATTCCCATTTATCCAGGGGAGGGGCTGGGTTCCAGGCGGTGGCATGCCACACTGTGACACGCTATGCATATTCCAACCAAAGCCCTTCTGTCTGTGCCTGACCACAGGCTGGGCAGGGAGGGGAGCATTCCTCCCAGTGTGTAGAGCCTGGGTTGTAGAAACAGGATCGGCAGGTGTGGGGGAAGGGTTGGAGGGGCGAGGGCTGGCGGGGCACAGGGGCCACTTACCCCGTGGTGGTGTTCATGGTGGCAGGATGAGGTGCTCTGTCCACCTGGAGGTAGGTGCCTTGAGAGCCGGCAAAGACGTGAGTCACTGACTTGGCTCGGTGACTTGACCCTGGCTCAACCCTCCTTCCTCCCTCAGACCTAGTTGCCCAGGCCCCAGCCTGGCTGCTTTGGACCCAGGGATCCCTGCTTCAGGCCCAGGAATTAAGACTTGACGTTTCCCCTTCACCCAGGGGACCTCTTTCCTTAGGAGTCTAGGTAGGCTCCACTCTCTTCCTGAAGAGACCCTCAAGTCCAGACCTCCCCAGTCTGCTCCTTTCTCATACCCAGATTACCAAGCCCCAGCCGTTTCCCCTCAGATTCAGGGGGCCAGAGAGAACATTATCCCTCAGATACAAGAGTCTAGACCTCAGACCTCCTGGTTCAGACCCAGGGGTCCAGGGCGGACCTTATCTCTCAGATGCAAGACTCTAGCCTCCAAGCCTCCTTGCTGAGATCTGGGGGTGCAGGAGATAAGTCTTCTAAGACTTATCTCCTATCTAAGAGTCTAGACCTCAGCTCTCTTCCCTCATACCCAGGGACCCAAGCTCTGCTCCCTCAGACCCAGGGGTCCAGGCTCCAGCTCTGGTCCCTCAGGTCCAGGTATCCAGCCCCCAGGTCTCCCTCCTCCCTCTCTCCGGGGTCTGGCCTCCTCACCTGCCTGCTGGTTCTGTCTGGCTCTCAGCTTCTCCCTCCCTTGTAGTCCGGACTCCTCCTCCTGCCTCCTCCCAGGCCTTGCACAGGCACCGGCATACCTGAGCGCTCACCTGGCACTGCTGGCCCGAGGTGCCTCAGGGGCGGGGCTGGCACACAGTCTCAAGTGCGTGCGTGTGAGCGGGGGCTGGGTTGGCCCGCAGGGGATCCCGGAAATCATGTGTGTTTCCGTTGTAACAACAGACTAATAACAACAACAATTTGCTGTCACACACCTGAGTGAAAAGCTCCTCCTCAAATATGTCTGAGAGTCCTCGGAGGCCCTGGGGGTGGGGTGGGGTAGATTTCCTATTGACCAGTGAGGAAGTTAAGGTGTGGAGTGGTTGGGTCACTTGTTCATATAGCTCTGTCACCGTGTGTGTGTGTGTGTGTGTGTGTGTGTGTGTGTGTGTGTGTGTGTGTAACAGGAGATCAAATATGACTGTGTCTCCGGGGCCAGCATGTGTCCTGGCTCGCGGGACACCTAGCCACAGTTGGCTTTTTCCCTGGCTCCAGACTCCACCTGCCTGCATCTATCTTCCTTGGAAGGTTTCCTTCAATCATCCCCCGTGGAGCTGAGGGTGAAGACTTATCTCATGCCACCCTTTAACACAGCTCCTCATGCTGCTGTGTCCCCAAATCATAAAATTATTTGGTTGCCACTTGATAACTATAATTTTGCTACTGCTATGAATCACCAGGTAAATGTCTCACACGCAATCCCCAAAGGGGTCAGGACCCATGGGTTGAGAGCCGCTCACAAAGTCGGATGTGGCGGCTCACTCCTGTAACACCCACCCGCTTGGAGGCTGACGCAGGAGGGCTGGGCTGAGTTTGTAGTCCAAGGCCAGCCTGGGATATAGTGTGAGACCCTGTAGGTCAGTTAGTACAATGCTTGCCTAGAACACACAAAGCTCCCCCCGGCCCCAGCCCCAGCATCACAGAAGCCGGTCATGGATAAACACACGTGTGACCCCAGCACCTAGAAGGTGGGTGAATTCAAGGGCATCCTCAGTTACACAGTGAGTCTGAGGCCAGCCTGGGCTACAGTGGGCTCAAACAACAATGATAACGACAAAACCCAAGCCCGTACCAAAAGCCCAGTATACCTGGCACACGCCTGAAATGAGCACACACACCTTCCTGAGGTATTTTGTGGAAATTCTTCCCCTGTGCCATGGTCCTCAGTGACTAAGCTGTACACATCATTTCTTCCCCAAGTCATGATGAGTGTGTGTCTTTACGGAGACGAGGAAGCCGAGGCCAAGTATATTCAGATATTAGGCCAACACCATTTATAACAGCCAAGTTGCGGAATCAGCTTAGGTGCCTAGAATGGTGGATGGATAAATGTGGTATACACAGACACACAGACACACACAGACACACAGACACACACACACACACACACACACACACACACACACACACACACACACACACACACACACACACACACACACACACACACACACACACACAGTACTGTTCAGCCACAAAGAAGAAATGGCATCGTGTCATTTGCGGAACTAGAGATGACCGTATTAAGTAATATGAATGTTTTTATCTTTATCGGCTTGTGCACGTGTGTGTGTGTGTGTGTGTGTGTGTGTGTGTGTGTGTGTGTGTAGGTCAGAGAACAACTTGCATAGTCAGTTCACTCCTTCCTCTCCTGGGACTTGATATCAAGGTGTCAGGCAAGCTTTATCTGTCAGGTCATAAGCAAGCTATCACCACGTTTCCCCTTTTTGTCTAATATAAAAAAAGGTTATAACTAATATAAGAAAAACCATGTTCAATAGGTACAATAACTATGTACAATACATACAGGCAGGAAGTCTATCAACAACGTCTAGCCCATTTGCATTTGACAAATTCTGAGAAAATACTCCATGATCTATCCTGTCTTGGCAAGTGCCAAGGAGACCCTTGTCTATGCCGGCTGCCAGCTAGTGGATGGAGAGCAGATGAGGGGCCAACTCCTTGCCTCTCCCCCTCGTTATTCTGTGATTCCCAAAAGGTCTCACCCAGCCACTATCATTTCTTTCCCTTGTCATGCAGGAGCAGGACAAGGCTCTCCCTGCTGTGAACCTGTCCCCCCCCCCCAATCCAGTGTCACCTAAATTCAGAGACCCTGAAGGACCCAAGATCGAACTGTTATTCCCCTGGTCCAAATCCACACTTGGGTTCCTGGATTCTTCTTCGATAAAAACTGGTGTCTTTTAGATTAGACCTTGCTTCTCCTCCTCTGCGGTCATCACCGTTTGGGCACACGGTTTCTCTCACTTTTCCTTGAACTCTAAATCCCAACCTACCACAGGCTCTTCACTGGGGCTGACTCCTGGGTCTGAGGGAGGAGGGTTGGTGTAGACTCCTGGGTCTGAGGGAGGAGGGCTGGGGCTGACTCCTGTGTCTGAGGGAGGAGGGTTGGGGCTGACTCCTGTGTCTGAGGGAGGAGGGTTGGGGATGACTTCTGGGTCTGAGGGCGGAGGGCTGGGGCTGACTCCTGTGTCTGAGGGAGGAGGGCTGGGGCTGACTCCTGTGTCTGAGGGAGGAGGGCTGGTGTAGACTTCTGGGTCTGAGGGCAGAGGGCTGGGGTTGACTCCTGTGTCTGAGGGAGGAGGGCTGGGGATGACTTCTGGGTCTGAGGGCGGAGGGCTGGGGCTGACTCCTGTGTCTGAGGGAGGAGGGCTGGGGCTGACTCCTGTGTCTGAGGGAGGAGGGCTGGTGTAGACTTCTGGGTCTGAGGGCAGAGGGCTGGGGTTGACTCCTGTGTCTGAGGGAGGAGGGCTGGGGATGACTTCTGGGTCTGAGGGCGGAGGGCTGGGGCTGACTCCTGTGTCTGAGGGAGGAGGGCTGGGGCTGACTCCTGGGTCTGAGGGAGGAGGGCTGGGGCTGACTCCTGGGTCTGAGGGAGGAGGGCTGGGGCTGACTCCTGTGTCTGAGGGAGGAGGGCTGGGGCTGACTCCTGGGTCTGAGGGAGGAGGGCTGGGGCTGACTCCTGTGTCTGAGGGAGGAGGGCTGGGGCTGACTCCTGTGTCTGAGGGCGGAGGGCTGGGGTTGACTCCTGGGCCTGAGGGAGGAGGGCTGGGGCTGACTCCTGGGTCTGAGGGAGGAGGGCTGGGGCTGACTCCTGTGTCTGAGGGAGGAGGGCTGGGGCTGACTCCTGTGTCTGAGGGAGGAGGGCTGGGGCTGACTCCTGGGTCTGAGGGAGGACTCCTGGTCTGAGGGAGGAGGGCTGGGGCTGACTCCTGGGTCTGAGGGAGGAGGGCTGGGGCTGACTCCTGTGTCTGAGGGAGGAGGGCTGGGGCTGACTCCTGTGTCTGAGGGAGGAGGGCTGGGGCTGACTCCTGGGTCTGAGGGAGGGTCTGAGGGCTGGGATTGACTCCTGTGTCTGAGGGAGGAGGGCTGGGGATGACTCCTGGTCTGAGGGAGGAGGGCTGGGGCTGACTCCTGTGTCTGAGGGAGGAGGGCTGGGGCTGACTCCTGGGTCTGAGGGAGGAGGGCTGGGGCTGACTCCTGGTCTGAGGGAGGAGGGCTGGGGACTGACTCCTGTGTCTGAGGGAGGAGGGCTGGGGATGACTCCTGGGTCTGAGGGAGGAGGGCTGGGGCTGACTCCTGTGTCTGAGGGAGGAGGGCTGGGGCTGACTCCTGGGTCTGAGGGAGGAGGGCTGGGGCTGACTCCTGGGTCTGAGGGAGGAGGGCTGGGGCTGACTCCTGTGTCTGAGGGAGGAGGGCTGGGGTTGACTCCTGGGTCTGAGGGAGGAGGGCTGGGGCTGACTCCTGGGTCTGAGGGAGGAGGGCTGGGGCTGACTCCTGGGTCTGAGGGAGGAGGGCTGGGGCTGACTCCTGGGTCTGAGGGAGGAGGGCTGGGGCTGACTCCTGGGTCTGAGGGAGGAGGGCTGGGGCTGACTCCTGTGTCTGAGGGAGGAGGGCTGGGGCTGACTCCTGTGTCTGAGGGAGGAGGGCTGGGGCTGACTCCTGGGTCTGAGGGAGGAGGGCTGGGGCTGACTCCTGGGTCTGAGGGAGGAGGGCTGGGGCTGACTCCTGGTCTGAGGGAGGAGGGCTGGGGCTGACTCCTGGGTCTGAGGGAGGAGGGCTGGGGCTGACTCCTGGGTCTGAGGGAGGAGGGCTGGGGCTGACTCCTGGGTCTGAGGGAGGAGGGCTGGGGTTGACTCCTGGGTCTGAGGGAGGAGGGCTGGGGCTGACTCCTGGTCTGAGGGAGGAGGGCTGGGGCTGACCCTGGTCTGAGGGAGGAGGGCTGAGTCTTGCTTCTCTTTGAGGAGTGGAGGAGGAGTGTCTACCCACCGTCCACCCCACCCTCCCGTCCTGCCCACCACTTCTGCTGTGTGCAGTCCAGGCAACACGGAAACCGGACTCTCCACCCTCATTCCAGAGCAGAGAGTTTTTTCCTCCTTTCTGTGCAGCGGAGGAAACCCCTCCCTCTCTCTAAACTGTAGCTTTGGCTCCCAAATTCAAGCGAGGCTCCCACCCCTAGCCAGCCTGACCCAGACAGCCCAGGTGGAGGCTGCGAATGTCTCCCTGGGAAACTCACCTGAGGAATTGTGTCCCCCTCCCCACGTGTGCCTAGTCACTGGGCTGTGGAGGGCCTCCAGTATAATCTCTGAGTCTTGCTTCTGTGACCACCCTGGTTCACTGTGGTTCTGGAGGTGGAATTTCCCTCTTTTGCGTTGGGATCCTAGGGTCTTGATGTGCTGACCCTTGACGCTTTCATCACCCCTATCTTCTCCGTTCCTACCTCAGACCCCTCCCACGAGATCCTGCCATTGTAGGTAAGGGGAGCTAGGGCTGCTGGCTATCAGGAAGGGTGGGATCTCGAAACAGGAACTGGTTATCAGAGGCATATCTGCTGGGGCACAAGAGAACTTGTTCAATCAGTCCACAGCAACCAGCTTACCCACAGGCCTGTAATTCTGAGGCTGAGGCAGGAGGATTGAAAAGGCAGTCTGCCAAGGGCCTGGACAACTTAAACTTGTCTTAAGATAAAAGTTAAAGGGGCAGAGGGTGAATGCCAAGAGAGGGGGAATGAATGGGATCGGATATATGATGTGAAAAACACATAGACAAAAATTATTAATAAAATAAAAAAGTAAATGGGTTATTAAGAGCACGACAGAGCAGAGTACCTGCCTAGAATCCCCCAGTGAGGGGCTGGGGTGTGGCTCAGTGGTAGAGCCCCTGCCTAGAATCCCCCAGTGAGGGGCTGGGGGCGTGGCTCAGTGGTAGAGCCCCTGCCTAGAATCCCCCAGTGAGGGGCTGGGGTGTGGCTCAGTGGTAGAGCCCCTGCCTAGAATCCCCCAGTGAGGGGCTGGGGTGTGGCTCAGTGGTAGAGCCCCTGCCTAGAATCCCCCAGTGAGGGGCTGGGGTGTGGCTCAGTGGTAGAGCCCCTGCCTAGAATCCCCCAGTGAGGGGCTGGGGTGTGGCTCAGTGGTAGAGCCCCTGCCTAGAATCCCCCAGTGAGGGGCTGGGGGTGTGGCTCAGTGGTAGAGCCCCTGCCTAGAATCCCCCAGTGAGGGGCTGGGGGCGTGGCTCAGTGGTAGAGCCCCTGCCTAGAATCCCCCAGTGAGGGGCTGGGGGCGTGGCTCAGTGGTAGAGCCCCTGCCTAGAATCCCCCAGTGAGGGGCTGGGGGTGTGGCTCAGTGGTAGAGCCCCTGCCTAGAATCCCCCAGTGAGGGGCTGGGGCTAGTGGTAGAGCCCCTGCCTAGAATCCCCCAGTGAGGGGCTGGGGGCGTGGCTCAGTGGTAGAGCCCCTGCCTAGAATCCCCCAATGAGGCAGTAAAGGTGTGACTTAGTGGCAGAGCCCCTGCTTAGGATCCCCCAGTAAGGGAGGGGCTAGGGGTGTGGCTTAGTGGTAGAGTCTGCTGGGGGACCTGGGATATATTTTCTCTCCTAACGATTTATTTTTACTACTTTTAATAACGTGTTTGTATTTGTGTCTCTGAGTGAGTGTGTGCAGGCACACAAGGAAGCCAGAGGCATCAGATTTCCCAGGATCTGGAGTTTCAGGTGAATGTGAGCCCCCCAAAGTGGATGTAGGAAGTGAACTCTGGTCTTGGGAAGAACTTTTACATGCTCTTAACCTCTGAGCCATCTTTCCAGCTCCTGGGTTCTATTCTCAGTGTCACACATACATAAAGGCCCTGACTCCTAATGTTTGCCTTAACCTTTCCCTCAACAGGAAACTCTTATTGAGGAAATAACCCGGTCTATGTACCCTAGTCTGTTTGTGGTGTGTGCTCGAGTGTCGGTGACAGAGGCATTGCGTCTGTCCCCAGAGAAAGTGTTTAATGTATTTGTGAGGGGTTTCGAGTATGAGAGGATCAGGAGTCTTCTCTGGCTAAAGGGATGGCTTTCTGTTCTGGTTTCCTTCTGTTGCTATGACAACCCCCTAAAGCAGCTTAGGGGAGGAAGGATTTATTTTAGCTGACAGGTTACCGTAGTCCGTCCTTCTGTGAGGGAAGTCATGATGGGAACTTGAAGTCAGGCCTGTTGTGGGCACTGCCTTCTCATGCACAAACACACAGACAGACACACAGACAGACATGATTTTAAAAAAAGATTCTTGGAGGAAAAGACAAAACCAAAACATTTAAAAGTGTTTTTATTTGTTTAGCGTGTGTGTGTGTGTGTGTGTGTGTGTGTGTGTGTGTGTGTGTGTCCCTGCACGAATGCTATGGTGTGTATACACATGCAAGTCTGATGGCAGCTTGTGGGAGTGAGTTCTGTCCTTCCGTCATGTGGGTTGCTGGGATTGAACTCTGGTCATCAGGCTTGGTGGAGACTCCTTCACTTGCCGAGACACCTCAGAGCCTCAGAGGATCTGATGGGAATAGAACTTCAAATTGAGGCTGTGCTTGGAGGCCCGTGCCTGTTATCCCACCACCAGGGAAGTTGAGGCAGGAAGATTGCCACACACTGAAGGCCAGTCTGAGCTACGTAGAGAGCCCCTGACTCAAAACAGAAAACAACAACACAGGGACTAGGCTGTAGCAGTTGGTAGATTGCTTGCCTAGCATTCATGAAGACCCAGGTTCAATCCCCAGCACTATATATACCAGGCATGGTGGGCACACCAGTAATCTCAGAACTCAGGAGGTGGAGGCAGGAGGATCAAAAATATAAGGCCACCCTTAGCTTCATATCCAAATTCAAAGCTAGCCTGGGCTATGTGAGACCAGAAAAGGTATTTGCTGCTGATCCTGACGGTGTGAGTCTGGTCCCCAGGGCTCTTGCAAATGGAATGGTAGAGCTGACTCCTGAAAACTGCCCTTTGACCTCCATGCAGAGGCAGTGGTACACCTCACTAATTAATTCACTGAACTGGCGAGATGGCTCAGTGGGCCAAGGCACTTGCCACAAGCCTCACGACCTGAATTAGATCCCCGGAATCCATGGCGGCGGAAGGACAGAGCCAATTTCTCTGAAAGTCGTGCTCTGACCTTCATATGTGCAGCGAGCCACACCCATGTGCACACACAATGCTCTCTCTCTCTCTCTCTCTCTCTCTCTCTCTCTCTCTCACACACACACACACACACACACACACACACACACACACACACTAAAACAACAACCTGATGAGAAATAACCATAAGGACAGTCAACGAGAAAAACCTAAAACCCAAGCCATACATGCCACGTGCACCCCGTCATCACGCTGAGGGAGGAAGCTCTCAGGGCAGAGGTGAGGCAATGGTGTGAGGAGAGGCAGGCAGGGCCAGTTGTCTCTCTGGGGTGGGTAGGGTGTCTCCTGAGTGTTGACCTGGATTTTAAAGAATGTGCAGAGGATTTTGAGCTGGAGAAGGTAGTCCCTAAGGAGGCTGGTTGATGACGTCTTCAGAGGCACGGCCGTGGCTGTGAGAGATGAGTCGGGAGCAGCCACTGTGAAGGTGGCCAATCTGGGGACAGCTGTGATGGAGGGGCTCACATGGATTTGGTCCCTGTGTCTGGGGGTGTAGCTCAGCGGTAGAGCGATGGCTTGGAATCCACCAGCTGGGGGCTGGTGGATTCCAAGCCATAAAGCGATAAAACAAACGCTTGCTTGGAATCTAACAGCGAGGGGGCTGGGGACAGGTCCCAGGGGTTGAGCATCTGCTTAGAACCCACCAGTGAGGGGCTGCTGGGGCCATGGCTCAGCTGTCGAGAGCCTGCCTAGCACATGGATGGCTGTGAGTTCTGCTGCTAGCACTCAAAAAGGAACGACTTCTGTCTGTGGTCCACATTACCACTAAAGGACACGTGGATTTCTGTGGTCTGTACTGCCGCCTGAAACCATGTTGATGTCCATGGGTTGTGCTGCCAACGGAGGCCACGTTGGTGTCCGTGGTCCACATTGCCTCAGAGGCCTTGTTGATGTCTGTGGCCTGTGCTGCCTCTGGAGACCATATGGAGGTCTGTGGTCCGTGCTTTCGCCAGAAACCATGTGGAAGTCCATGGTCCATGACTATAAAGAGCAAGGAAGCTTTCTCTGCAGTGGTATGATGACTGCAGACTCAGGGTTGAGAAGGAAAGACGTAGAAGGCTTTTGTGACAACCTTTCTCCCGCTGCCCTGACCTAACACCCAAAAAGGAACAGTCTAGACAGGAAAGAACCACTGAAGGGAACTCTTCTGGTGGGAGCGGGAAAGACTGTTCCCTTTAAGGGTCTGGCTGCTGGGAGTTTGGCCATGACCCACTGAGTATATGGGCAACACAAATTGGACTTGTGTGGGTTTTGTTTGCTTGTTTTGGGGGGATGTTACAGGGGTTAGGGGTTGGACCTGGGAGGACTGGAAGTGTCATTGGGGTGCATTACGTGAAATTCCCAAATAATCAATAACAATATTATGTTGGTAGAAAAAAAACGTTCAGAAGCCAGGCGGGCGTTGGAGGCGCACACCTTTAATCCCAGCACTCGGGAGGCAGAGGCAGGAGGGTCTCTGTAAGTTCGAGGCCAGCCTGGTCTCCAGAGCGAGTGCCAGGACAGGCTCCAAAGCTACACAGAGAAACCCTGTCTCGAAAAACCAAAAAAAAAAAAAAAGGAAAAAATGTTCAAAAAAAGCAGAATTTCATGTATGTATGCAGCATATTTTAATTTTTAAAAATCTTACTATATATTTTAATTTTTAAAAATCTTACTTTGTTGCTCTGGCTGTCCTGGAACTCACGCATGGGTCACCACCATGCGTGGCCGTCTCTTGATCTTATCCATCCCCACTCCCTCCTCCAATTCGGCCCAGGATCCACCAATCTGTCTCCTTCCTGAGTTCAAGTCTTATTTTATTATCAGTAGCCCCTTGAGTTCAACTAGTGCTGACCAGGTGCAAATGCCTTGGGGCGTCTTGTTTAAGCCAGGTAGCACAAAGAGGCCGTGGCAGGTGTTTCATTGCAAACTCAAGGCCAGGCTAGCCTGAGCAACACAAGGAATTCTAGGCCAGTCTGGACCTCGGGGTGAGCTGGGTGTAATGGCTGGGTCCCTCATAGAGCTTTGGGGACAAGCAGAATTCCCCCAGAGTTAGTTCCTGATAGTGGCAGCCCGAGAGGGGGCAGGGAGGGACACCCTGGATGCTTGACTGGTGCTTGGTGGCTTGCCAGAACCGGCCTGGCTGGCAGAGGGAGGTGGAGGAGCAGGTTGGTGGCAGGGACTGTTTGTTATTTGGGAGGGACAGAAGGTGAGGTCGTCCCACCAGCCCCTGACTGAAACTGGAAGAGTTGGCCTTCCAAGAAGCTGGTGGCAGTGGGGGTGGTGGCCATGGGGGTGGCCCGACCCCAGTGTGGGTTTGGGTTGGAGCAAGTGTGAGTTTTTCTTTTTGAGCTCCTGACTTTCAGTTTCTTCCTCTCTAAAATGGGTGTGAATTATGGTAAGTTCCTCCACAGCCGGCTGGGAAGGCCTCGCTGTGCACTCGACAAAACAGGTCAACAGCTTGTGTCACGGTTAAGTAAGTGCTGGGCCGGTCAATGAGGAAAAGCCAGGCAGAGGAATGGACAAATAGTTCAGTAACCAAGATGACACGAAGTGACATGAACGGGAAGGCTCTGGGGACCGGCAGTTCTGTATTCTGCTAGCTGCCTTAGTGGCTCCAGCCTCAGTTTCCCCTCCTGTTCTAAGCCCCTTCCCCCCCCACCTTCTCTTTCCCTTCCTTCCCCTCTCCTTCCCTTCCTTCCTCCCTCCCTCCCCCCTCCTTCCCTCTCTTCCCCTCCCTCTCATTTTTGGGAGACCGTCTGTAGCCCAGATTGACGTCAAATTTGCTGTGTGGCTGAGAATGACCTTGAACTCGTGATCCTCCAGCCTCTACCTCCAGAGCACTTGGCCACACGGGTGTGCCACCATGCCTGGGCTTTGTAGTTCTGGGAATGACACCCAAGATCTCAGGTAATGCTAGACAGGTTCTTTTTTTTAATTTTTTTTTTTTTTTTTTTAGTTCAAACTAGGAACAAGCTTGTTTCACATGTAAGTCCCTTCTCCCTCTCCCTCCCCTCACCCTCACCCCTCCTACCCCACCCAGACTTACCCCCCACCCCATCCACCCTCCACTCCCCAGGCAGGGTAGGGCCCTCGACGGGGCTCACCAAAGTCCACCACATCATCCTGGGCTGGGCCTAGGCCCTCCCCCATGTGTCCAGGCCAAGAGTGCATGCCTTCACGTGGGACGGGTTCTCAAAGTCCCTTCTTACACTAAGGAAAAATACTAATACTAATACTAATACTAATACTAATACTAATACTAATACTTCAGGACACAGTGGGCTGTCCCGCTGTGTCCTGAAGATACCGTTTCCTTGTGGTCACCCACAGAGTCTGGGTCTCAGACTCTTTCCACCGCTCTGCCACAATGGTGTCAGAGTGTGTCGGACACAGATGTCCAGGCCAGGGCATCTGCAGCCCTCTATTCCTCCTTCGCACCTTGACCAGTTGGGAGTCACCATCTCCTGCAGACAGGGGCTTCCCCGATGACAGCCGAGAGATGTGTCCTGTGTCTCCATATCTGCTCTGGACTCTTGATGGCCACTGCTTCAAGGTGCTCCCTCACCCAATGTCCATTAAGCGTTTATGCTATGCCAGGCATTGTGGTATGTCCTGAGGTTAGAGCTAAGGACAAAACAGCCCCGAGTGGCTCTCCTGGAGTTCGGTGCTGGTAGGAGACACGGCACCCGCACATTTAGAAGGCTCCGGATTTTATCATGCTACTCAGAATGACACAATTCGAAACTTAAGGATTTCATTCATTTCTCGAATTTTACATTCAGTATTTTGAGCCACGGTTGACCTTGTGTATCTGAAACCGTGGAAAGCAAATCCACGGGTTAGGGATAGACTGCTGCACAGTTCCCAGCTTGGGACTCAAGATGGCCGTTCTAACTGCTGTCATCACAACTGTCTTCCAGAAGTGGGTGGGGACTGCTCCAACGCCAGCTCTAGCTAGTACTGTGAGCAGGGAGGGAAAGATGGGTACTGGAGTACAGCTAGACACTTGGGGATGTTCCTGATGCTGTAGCTGCCCTGCTTTTCCTCCTCAGTCCATAGCCTACATCTGAGCCAGAAAACAGCAGCGACAACAAAACTGCACACACACACACACACACACACACACACACACACACACACACACACACAGAGCAAGCAAGTAAACACCTCCCCTTTTCCCCCTTTCGTGCAAACAGCCATCTCACTCATAACCCTTCATTGCTCTAAACTCCTCCGTGGCTCCCCAGTACCCTCTGAGCCGAGACAAGCTTTGCAGCCCAGACTTCATGCCAGCCATGGTCTAGGTTCTTTTTCTAGGACTGCAGCCTCTCTTCCATCTCCTTTGCACCCTCACCTCAAAATCAGGCTGCTCCCATCTCCCAACCCCAGAGGCATTCCTGCCTCCTACTTTTTTTTCCCCCCTAGCTCTGTCTCACAGGTGGGAGCTCCCTTCCTGGTCAGTGGCGCCCTGCCTTCCTGCAGAAGCCTCTTTGTCCTCTCCAGGATGCCCCCAGCCTTTTGTTTTGCCCAGGACCCTGGCAGGCAACGTCACCAACTCTCCTTTCTTCGTATCTTTTGTCTTCTCCCACTCACCCTCTTCTCTTTGCCCCTCTTTTCTCTGGACTACTGGACCACTAGTGTGAGGGATATTAGATTTCCGAGACAGCTTACGGAGATAGGAGGCAGAAAAGAGACTGGACAGTGACCCCAATACACTGACCATTTACTTCAAACATCGAGGGGCTGACATAGCAGGAAAGGGGGAGGGGATACTTAAAAGTTTTCATAGGAGGTTTGGAAAATGGGTCCTTCAGGAAGCTACGGGCCAGCCCGCAGTTTCTCCCTCCTGGAATTGTTTGTCCAGACAAGGCCGTTTCATCTTAAGAAGCTGCCTTGCCCCAGCTAACAGGATGTGGGTCATAGTGGGAGGTTGTGTTTTGCAATGCCCATGAGAGGGAAGGGGCCGGAGTTGCCACATAGGACCCTGGTCAGGATCTGACAGAGTTTGCTCAAGGTTTATTCTGACAAGGTGTACTGAT
This sequence comes from Cricetulus griseus, assembly GCF_003668045.3. Taxonomy (NCBI): domain Eukaryota; kingdom Metazoa; phylum Chordata; class Mammalia; order Rodentia; family Cricetidae; genus Cricetulus; species Cricetulus griseus. The sequence continues at coordinate 23,131,892 of NC_048602.1, read as the reverse complement.
AAGCAGAATGCTTGCTTTACTCACTGTGGCCGTCATGAAACAAATGACTCCATTACCTAGTAACTTCAAACAAGGCTCACTCCGAGAACAGGGTGTAGCTCAGTTGGTAGAGCGCTTGTCTAGGGTCTGATTCCCAGTATTGTGTAAAATTCGTAAGTTTTCCTAGCTCTTAGGATGCCCAGGCAGGAAGCCTGGTGGTGGTGGTGGTGGTGGTGTTGGTGGTGGTGGCACACGTCTTTAATCCCAGCACTTGAGAGGCAGAGGCAGAGGCAGGAGGAGCTCTGTGAGTTTGAGGCCAGCCTGGTCTCCAGAGCGAGTTCCAGGACAGCCAGGACTACACAGAAAAGCCCTGTCTCAAAAAAGGAAAAAAAAAAAAAAAAAAAAAAAAAGGATGCTCAGTCAGGAGCCCTAGCACTGTGCAAACCGAGTGTGGTAGTGTGAGCCAGGAATTCCAGACCTTAGGTAGAGTCAGGAGGAACAGGAGTTCAAGGTCATCCCTCAGCAACACAGGGAGTCTGAGCCAGGCTGCGCTACAAGAGACCCTGTTTCAAAAACACAGTGTTGGAGGTGGAGGGAGGGAGAAAGAGATGCAGAGAGAGGTAGAGAGGAGGCAAGGGAGGGCAGGAGGCACTGAGAAACCCTTTGCTGGGTGCCTTGAAGGATCTGCACTGGGGAGATCGGATGACCCTGTGGGCGAATCCTCTCAGCACCTGGGACAGCACCCAGTGCCTATCAGTTTCTTCTCGACAAAATCAAAGGGTGCACAGCCAACCTCAAGTCCACACAGACATTCCAGGCACCTTGGGTGTGTCTGGGAATCGGGTAGGAGGCCTACCAAAGCAGGAGTTTGCTTGCATCTTTTTCTTCGTCACAACCACGTTCCTAGCCAGCCAAGCATGTACGGGGACTCACCGTGGACCAGGTTCTTGTGAACACAAATGACGGCATCTTTTTGAAATCCCGTGGTAGGGGCTGGCAAACTGTGGCCCACTGCTTGTTTTCTAAATAAAGCTTTATTGCAACACAGCCATGCTGGTTTGTTTGTGTATCGCCCGTGGCTGTTTCCTGCTGCTGTGGTGGAGTGACTGTACTCCTAGGGCAGTTGAGAATTTGGCCTAGCAGTAGAGATGTATTAGGCTGCTGGCACTCAAGGTTATCTTCAACTACACGGTGAGCTAGAGACCTGCCTGAGCTACAAGAAAACTGTTTCAAAACAAACAAACAAACAAACAAACAAACCCCAAAAGGTAGCCTGTAGCAGGCTTTTTCTTTTGGGCCACCAAAATCATGACAGGGAGACATTATTATCAGTTTTGGATGCTTGACTTTAGCTTATGCTTGTTGCTGGCTGTTTTTTAAACTTAAATTAGCCTAGTTAGCCTATTTTTCTTCATCTACCTTTTGTCTAAGGGCTTTTTACTTTTCTTTCTTTCTTTCCTTCCTTCCTTCCACCTCCTCCTCCTTCTTCTTCGTCTTCTTTCTTTCTTTTCTTTTTCCTTTTTTTTTTTTTTTTTGGTTTTTCGAGACAGGATTTCTCTGTATTGTTTTGGAGGCTGTCCTGGCACTCGCTCTGGAGATCTTGAACTCACAGAGATCCACCTGCCTCTGCCTCCCGAGTGCTGCGATTAAAGGTGTGTGCCACCAACACCTGGCTATCCAGGTGCCAATTTTTCTAACCACAGGCTTCTCTGGCATTGGAGCCTACTTCTTCAGGATTCTGGCATATACTGAACGCTAGCCTCATGGACTAAACAACTATTGGATTCTTTGACCACTGGTAGACAGCCACTGTTGGATTAGCTGGCCCACAGCCTGTAAGCCATTCTGATAAACCCTTTTCTCCCTAACTTGCTTTTGGTCATGGTGTCTTATCATAGAAATAATTTTTTAATGTATTTTTGAATTTAAATTCTTTAATTACTACTCATATTTACATATCCATCCCCCCATTCCCTTGCCCTCACATCCTCTCATGTTCCCCACCAACCCCCTCCAACCCATCCCCAAAGTCCTCCCCAGGGATAGTGAGGCCCTCCACCAGGGATCTTCAAGTCTGTCATAATGTTTGGGGGAGGCCTAGGCCCTCCTTGCTGTATCTGGGCTGCAATAGTCTCCCTCCATAGGGAATGGGCTCCCAAAGTCCATTTGTGCTCAAGGGTTAAAGATGGCTCCACTGTTAGAGGTCCCGTAGACTGTCTTGGGCTCCTAGCTGGCACCACATTCAGAGGGCTTGGTTTGGTCCAATGCTGTTTCCCCAGCTTTATGACTAGGGTCTCCATGCTCTCACTAGGTCAGGTCAACTGTTTCTGTGGGTTTCTGCAGCACTGTCTTGGCTTCTTTGCTCACCCCCCCTCCCTCTCCACAACTGGATTCCAGGGGTATGGCTCAGTGCTTAGTAGGTGCCTGTTTCTGCTCAAACAGCTACCAGATGGAGGCTTTAGGAATGGAAACCAAGGTAGACACTGATCTCATTATAGGGGAAGGGCATCAATGGCATTTTCTCCACCACTGCTTGGATTCTTAGTTGGGGTCATCCCTGTGGATCCCCTAACATTTCCCCTGTGTCAGATCTCTCTCTATACTCTTCACAGAAATAGTGACCCTAACTAGGACACTCACTCACATTGGTGGTAAATGAAGGGACTCAGACATTTTATTTATTTATTTATTTATTTATTTATTTATTTATTTATTTTTTGAGACAAGGTTTCTCTGAGTAGCCCTGGCTGTCCTGGAACCTACTTTGTAGACCAGGCTAGCCTCAGACTTGGAGATCCACCTGCCTCTACCTCCCAAGTGCTGGGATTGAAGGTGCGAACCACCACTGCCCGGCTGAGACCCAGATGTTTTTGAAACACTCAAGTTAAAATTTATTTATTTATTTTACGTGAGTGAATGTTGTACCTGCTTGTATGTCTGTGTGCTATTTTTTTTTTTTGTAGTGCCCATAAAGGTCAGAAGAGGGTGCCTGCTTCTTTGGAACTGGAGTTAGAAATGGTTGTGAGCTGCCATGTCGGGTGCTGGGAACCGAACCCGAGTCCCCTGCAAGAGCAGCAAGTGCTCTTAACCACTGAATCATCCTTCCACTGCTAGGAGAATAAACTTTTACTGTTGCAGTCAGGGGAACCGTGAGGGCAAGGATTGAATTCAGGTCCAACTGTGCTGGGAACACGAGAGGCGAGAAATAATTGTTTCAAGAAGCCGTGAGCGATGGAGCACTCACAGATGCGCTCTAAGTCTGGTTGTTATTTTTTCTTTTTTGGAACGACCAATCAACCTCTAAGCGTGACGTCTTACAAAGGGGATGTCTGGGTCAAGTGTGTGCACGGTCGATCCTGTGACTAGGCTTTCAGGAACACCACATAATCGACGCTCCCTCCAGCAGGGAGGCTCCCGGTTCTTGCCAACACTGAATATTTACCATGACTTTCCGTGTTGCCAATCTGATAATCGAAAAATATTATCCCATTGTCACCGTCAAGAGGACAAATGAGATGTCAATGTGTGCGGGGAAATTTTCTACCACAATCTATATAGCTTTGCCCCCAACTTACTTCCTTCTGTCCGTCTTTCTTTTCTCTCTCCACCCCCACCCCGCCTCTGCTTCTAGACACCAAAGCTTCAGTGTATTTTAAACATTTATTTTCTTCTTTTTCTTCTTCTTCTTCTTCTTCTTCTTCTTCTTCTTCTTCTTCTTCTTCTTCTTCTTCTTCTTCTTCTTCTCCTCCTCCTCCTCCTCCTCCTCCTCCTCCTCCTCCTCCTCCTCCTCCATACACAAGCCACTGTGGGAGGTCAGAGGACAACTTTTGGGAGTTGGTTCTATCTTTCCACCATGCCAGTTCTAGGGATGAAACACAACTTGCAAAGCTTGTATAACAAGTTCCTTTTCCCAGGGAGCCATCCCACTGGGCTCGGTATGTCGTTTTCAAGACAATATCCTTCTTTTCCTTCAGATCCAGGGGTCCAGGTCCCAGCCTCCTCCCTCAAACCCAGGAGACCACACGCACACACGTCCTCACTTAGACACAAGAGTTCAGACCCCCCCATCCCTCCCTCAGACTCAGGGATCCAGGCCCCACATTTCCTCCTCCTCCCTCCACAAGACCTATGCAGAAAGTGCTATTGTCAAATATTATGTAGAGGAGGAAGCTCATGGTTCATTCTACGGGGTCTCGCTGTCTGGAAATAAATGGTACCATGTCGTGTGCGACCCCCAAACCCCGTGTAATCCTGGAACTCTTTCTGCAGATCAGGCTGGCCTCGAACTCAGAGATCCTCCTGCCTCTGTCTCTGGAGTGCTGGGGGTAGCTCCCAGATGTTTAAAAAAGAAGAAACAAAAACAAAACCAAAAACAAAACACCCCCCCCGCCCCCAGGACGCCTTTGGATTGGTTGAGCGTGACGACATTTGAGCCGGCGGCTGGCTCGCCCGTCAACCTCGGCCCCGCCCATCTCCCCTGAAACTACGATTCCCAGCATTAAGTGCGCCGGGGGCCAGCCTCCCAAGGAAGCCCCGCCCCGCACTCGGCCACGCCCCAGGGCGTGCTCTGGAGGCCGCGTCCTGCCACTTCTTCCACGCACGTGGGGTTCCGGAGCCCCGCGTCGGAGCGGCCCGGGGTGCAGATCCAGCAACACGCTGTTCCCCAGCCTGGCATGAACCGCTTTCTGCTGCCGGTGTCCGTAGTGGGCACGGTGATCGGCGGCACCGTGCTGCTCAAGTGAGTGTGCGCGCGCTTGGTGCAAGGCCTGCGGCAGGGGACTGCCGAGCAAGGCCAGGGAAGGGTCCTTTTTTAGCCCCAGCCCTCAGTCCGGGATTCTCCCAGTTTGCTTAACCACCGGCACCGCCTTTCTGGACCGAGCTGAGGGGCGTCACCTCCCCAAGGTCACCTGGGGAGAAGGGGTGGAGCCCGGATCTTGTGCAGTTTTTTTTTTTTTTTTGTCTGCACCACTCATTACTTTCCCTCCTCTTCCCTTCCCTGTCCGCCCCTCTCCCCTCCCCTTTTCCCTTCCTTGCGTTTTTTGAGACAGGTTCTCACCGTGCAGCCCTGGCTGGCCTAGAACTCATGTAGACCAGAGAGCCACCTGCCTCTGCCTCCCGGAGTGCTAGGATCAAAGCGTGTGTCTCCACGCACCGCCCACCTCTTGAATTTTTTAGTTTTTATTTTGGTTTGCGTGTGTGTTTATGTCACGCTTTCTGAGATTAGAAGAGGGGGGTCTCAGATCTCCTGGAACTGGAGTTATGGATGGCTGTGAGCCACCACGTGGGTTCTGGGAACCGAACCCGGAGCCTTTGTAAGAGCAACAGTTCTCTTAGTGCCGAGACGTCTCCCCAGCCCCACGCTGTCTATAGTTATTTTGATCGTATCTACTTTTCACTCCAACTTCCTGGACCCCCCCCCCCACGTCCCCCTTCCAACTTCATGTCCTTTATTTTATTGACTTATTTGGAGACAAGGTGTCATGCAGCCTAGGCTGGCCTTGAACTTGCGGTGTAGCTCAGGATAACCTTGAAGTCCTCATCCTCCTGCCAATGCCTCCCCAGTGATGGGCTTGCAGGTGTGCACCACCACTCCTGGCTGCGGTCTTTTGGTTTTGTTTTTTGAGGCAGGGTTTCCCGGTGTAACCCTGGCTGACCTGGAACTCGCTCTGTAGACCAGGCTGGCTTTGAACTCAGAGATCCACCTGCCTCTGCCTCCCAAGTGCTGGGATTAAAGGCGTGCGCCACCACCCTTGGCGTCATGGAGACTTCCCAAGTGGAGTCCTCCGCTGAGACCAGGATAAAGACACCATATGTTTTGGTTCTTGGGTGGGGGATGTGATCTCAGAAGGGTGCTTAGCCCCAGATCATAAATCCAGGCAGGAGGCAGACAGAATTGACTCTGCTGTTTCTCACCCTCAGGGACTATGTCGCTGGTGGGGCTTGTCCCAGCAAGGCCACTATACCTGGGAAGACTGTCATCGTGACTGGAGCCAACACAGGTATCGGGAAACAGACTGCTTTAGAACTGGCTAAAAGAGGTAAGAGCACCACCAGCTTTGGGGTTTTGAAGAGATTCGTGCACACTGGTGTGTGTGGCAGCCTTGTTTAAAATAGCTCAAAGGTGGAAGCATTCGAGGCACTCATTTGCAGACAGACAGAATGTGGTCCGTCCGTACACTAGAATATTACCAAGCTTTCAGAAGGACAGGAATTTGGACATGCTCCTGTGTGGTGATTCTAGAGGCTGTTGTGCTAAGTGAAAAAAGCCAGACACACAGAAAAGACTACTGTGTAATTTTGTTTGTTAGAGTAGTTACTCTTTTTTTTTTTTTAAATCTATTTCTATTATGTATTGTATCTATGTTGGTGTTGCCGTGTGTGTGTGTGTGTGTGTGTGTGTGTGTGTGTGTGTGTGTGTGTGTGTTTCAGAGGACAGCTGTTGTGGATTTTCTTGTCCTGCCACCCTACTTTAGCCCCAAATAAGCACACAGATGCTATATTAATTATAAAATGTTGGCCGGTGGCTTGGGCTTCTTATTGGCTACCTCTGTCTTAATTATTAGCCCATTTCTATTAATCTATGTATTTCCACATGGTTTTGGCTTACTGGAGAATGCCTTGCATGTCCTCTCTTCCTGGGCTCTACTGCCTACATTTCCCAGAATTTTTATCTCCTAGCCCAGCCTATACTTCCTGCCTGGCCAAATAGCCAGTCAGTGTTTTATTCATTAACCAGTAAGAGGAACATATGCATAGAAGGACATCACCCCATCAGACAACTATGGAAGGTGGTGTCTCCTTCTATTATGTAGGTCCTGGGGATTGAACTCCTCAGACTTGGCTGCAGTTGCCTTTACCTGTTGAGCTAATCTCCAGCCCCTGTATTTGTGTATAACTTGATAAGTCTGCTTAATTGTGTGTGTGTGTGTGTGTGTGTGTGTGTGTGTGTGTGTGTGTGTACATTTGCACATGCTTGTGGAGGACACAAGTCAGCCTCTGGTGCCGTTGCTCAGGATATCATAGTAACGGCAGCACTAGACTCATTGCACACTCCCGTACATCCCCAAAATGTTTCCGTCTCCCACCTGTTCTTAGAATATTTCGTGACCCTGAAGGGACCTTCATCTCGTTACTCATCACCCACCACGCCCCGATCTTCCCCGTTTCCCCAGCTCCAGGAAACCTGTGTCTGCTCTCTGTCTCTGGATTTGCCTGTTCAGGACACTTCATATAAGTGGAAGCATGTGTGAATTTTGTTGTTGTTTTTCGAGACAGGGTTTCTCTGTGGCTTTGGAGGCTGTCCTGGAACTAGCTCTTGTAGACCAGGCTGGTCTCGAACTCACAGAGATCCACCTGCCTCTGCCTCCCGAGTGCTGGGATTAAAGGCGTGCGCCACAACCGATGGCGCATCTATGAATTTTTCGTCTGACACACTGTGTATAGTGGTTTCAAGGTCCATTCACTGTGTCATGTGTCTGCGTCATTCCCTTTTATGGCTGAACAATATACTATCACATGGATAAACTAGTTGGTTTATGTATTGATCAGTCCGTTGCTATTGTTTGAGTGTGTGTGTTGGGGATTGAACCCAGGGCTGCTTCTTTATTAGTCAGGTGCTCTACCACTGAGCCATACCCCCAGCCCCTCACTGGGGGATTCTAGGCAGGGGCTCTACCACTGAGCCACACCCCAGCCCCTCACTGGGGGATTCTAGGCAGGGGCTCTACCACTGAGCCACGCCCCCAGCCCCTCACTGGGGGATTCTAGGCAGGGGCTCTACCACTGAGCCACACCCCAGCCCCTCACTGGGGGATTCTAGGCAGGGGCTCTACCACTGAGCCACGCCCCCAGCCCCTCCCTCACTGGGGGATTCTAGGCAGGGGCTCTACCACTGAGCCATGCTCCCAGCTCCTCATTTGGGGACTGTGGGCAAACACTCTACCACTGAGCCACACCCTCAGCCCTGTACTGGTAAATTTTAGGAGAAGCTCTGCTGCTGAATTAAGTCCTCAGTCCTGTTTTCTTTTTTACTTTTTGAGATAGGTTCTTACTAAATTATCCAGGCAGGTCTCGAACTCACTTTGTAGCCTAGGCAGGCTTTGAACTGGCAATCCTCCTGCCTCAGCCTCCAGAGTCACTGCTAAGCCTGAGTAATTGGGTTTCCATCTTTTGACTATTGAATATATCACTAAGACTTCTTATGTACAGGTTTTATGTGGGTGCATGCTTTTATGTCCGTTGGGTAGATATGTAGGGGTAGGTTTGTTTTCTTTTTCTTTTCATGTTTTGTTTGCCTGGGCATCCAGGAGGAAACATCATCCTGGCCTGTCGTGACATGGAGAAGTGTGAGGCGGCCGCGAAGGACATCCGCGGAGAGACCTTGAATCCCCGTGTACGCGCTCAGCACCTAGACTTGGCTTCCCTCAAGTCCATCCGAGAGTTTGCTAGCAAGATCATCGAAGGTAGGCGGGAGGGCACTGCCTTTTCCAGCCAAGGTTTGGAGCTTCCAGCCGGTTCTCTGAGAACCCGAAGCCAGTGCATTCTAGAGAAGAGACCGGTCAATGTGGTCTACTGACTGAATTCGGCCGCCCTGTTTTTTCTGTCGTTTTCAGAAGATCACGTGTGCCTACTCATGAGAGTCCATCGTGATCTGGTTTGTGGACTGTTGGCATTCCCTCGGAGTAGGAGCGGGTAGTGGTTTGGATCAGAATGGCCTCCGTAGGCTCTTACGTTTGAATGTTTGGTCCCCAGGTAGTAGGACTGTTTGAGAAGGATTGGGAGGTGTGGTCTTGCTGCAGGAGGTGTGTCACTGAGGGTGGGGCTTTGAGGGTTCAAAAGCCCACACCATTGCCAGTTAGCTCTCTCTGCCTCATGGTTATCCATCAGTTGGGAGCTCTCGGCTGCTGCCCCAGCACCATGCCTGCCTGTCTGTTGCATTTTCCCCACCGGGATGGTCATGGTCTCATTCTCTGAAACTGTGAGCCTCCTCGGATAAACTCTTTCCTCTATAAGTTGTCTTGGTCATGGTGTCTTACTTACCACAGCAATAGAAAAGGAACTAAGACACAGGGGTTGGGGAAGGTCACTGGACCCTTATCTGAGTGTCTAGACACTCCTTCCAGCCATTTCTATATGGTTTTTCCTCAGATTGCACATGGCGTCTGGGGCCTGGGGAAGGGACTAAAATATGTAGGCTGGGGATGGCTAACTGAGAGGGGAATCTATCTGTGTGGCCATAAATACAGACCTGCCATGCAGCTTTGGGGTCACCTCACTCTTGCCTACAACCCCTTATGTATGGTCTGTAAGTAAGCCCAATAAACCAGTGGGTTTCCCAGGGTGAACCTCATGGAATGGAATTTTGGTTTGCCATTGGGACCTTAATAATATTATTATTTTATCTTAAAGATTTTTTTTTAAAATTTTTATTTATGTGTATGCTTGAGTGTCCTCAGACATGAAAAGAAGGAGTTGGATCCTCTCCAGCTAGAATTACAGATGGTGGTGAGCCTCTCTTTGTGGGTGCTGGGAACAAAATTTGGGTCCTCTGGAAGACCCAAATATGTGTAACCACTGAGCCATCTCTCTGGCCGCTCCGTGGGACTCTGCAAGGAGGAAAGGGAAGTAAGCATGGTTTGTAGGGTTTGGGCAGCTCAGGCCTCTGAGTCACCCTTTCCTAGTGGAGGCTCCCACTGTTTCTAGAGCTAGGAAGAGGGGCTCGCTGCGCCCACACTGGTTGTTCCAACCACAGGGTTTACGCTGAAGACTTGTTTCCCTGCTGGGAGTCTGGAATCTGGGCAGGTCGGCTGTTCCGGTGGCCGGAGTCTGGGCCGTGAGTAGCAGCAGACATTTCCCCCTTTCTCTTCTGGAGGCTGGAAGTGCAGGACACTGGCAGATCTGTGTAACTGCAGCGCTTAATTGGTCTAGATAATAAAAAGCCAGAGTCAGATATAGAGGGAAATGCTGAGAGGTCAGAGGAGGAGCAGCCACAGCCACACCTTACCTCCTAAGCATCTCAGCAGACAGGAGAGGGATTTCCGGCTTCTCCCTGCTTATATCCTCTTCCTGCCCAGCTACCTCACTTCCTGTCTGTCTGTACAGACCTCCAGACCTCTATGGTTAGCTAGTGGCCAGCTCCATTCTCCGACCTTCAGACAGGCAGGATATCACCACAGATCTGCTTCTGTGAGGCCTCACTTCCTGGTTCGTGAGTAGCACCATGGGTGTGTCAGTGGTGGAATGGGGAGGAAGCCTCTTTTGTGAGTGTAAAGCTAATCCGGAGGTTCCGTCCTTAGGGCCCAACACCTATAGGGAACCAGAGCCAATAGGATCCAGCTCTATTTTTCTCTGTGTGTGTGTGTGTGTGTGTGTGTGTGTGTGTGTGTCTCTGTGTGTGTGTGAGTGTGTGTGTGTGAGTGTGTGAGTGTGTGTGAGTGTGTGTGTGTGTGAGTGTGTGTGTCTGTGTGTGTGAGTGTGTGTGAGTGTGTGAGTGTGTGTGTGTGTGAGTGTGTGTGAGTGTGTGTGTGTGTGTGTGTCTGTGTGTGTGAGTGTGTGTGAGTGTGTGAGTGTGTGTGTGAGTGTGTGTGTGTGTGTGTGTGAGTGTGTGTCTGTGTGTGAGTGTGTGTGTGTGTGTGTGTGTGTGTGAGTGTGTGTGAGTGTGTGTGTGTCTGTGTGTGTGTGTGTGTGTGTGTGTGTGTGTGTGTGTGTGTGTGTGTGAGTGTGTGTGTGTGTGTGTGTGTGTGTGTGTGTGATGTGTGTGTGTGTGTGTGTGTCTTGTGTGTGTGTGAGTATGTGTGTGTGTGTGTCTGTGTGTGTGTGTGAGTGTGTCTGTGTGTATGTGTGTGTGTGTGTGAGTGTGTGTGTGAGTATGTGTGTGTGTGTGAGTGTGTGTGTCTGTGTGTGTGTGTCTGTGTCTGTGTGTGTGTGAGTGTGTGTGTGTATGTGTGTCTGTGTGTGTGTGTGTGAGTGTGTGTGTGTCTGTGTGTCTGTGTGTGTGAGTGTGTGTGAGTGTGTGTGTGTGAGTGTGTGTGTGTGTGTGTGAGTGTGTGTGTGTGTGTGAGTGTGTGTGAGTGTGTGAGTGTGTGTGAGTGTGTGTGTGTCTGTGTGTCTGTGTGTGTGAGTGTGTGTGAGTGTGTGTGTGTGAGTGTGTGTATGTGTGTGTGAGTGTGTGTGTGTGTGTGAGTGTGTGTGAGTGTGTGTGTCTGTGTGTGTGTGTATGTGTGTCTGTGTCTGTGTGTGTGTGAGTGTGTGTGTGTATGTGTGTCTGTGTGTGTGTGTGTGTGTGGTGTGTGTGTGTATGTGTGTCTGTGTGTGTGTGTGAGTGTGTGTGTGTGTGTGTGAGTGTGTGTGTGTCTGTGTCTGTGTGTGTGTGAGTGTGTGTGTGTATGTGTGTCTGTGTGTGTGTGTGTGAGTGTCTGTGTGTGTGTGTGTCTGTGTGTGTGTGTGAGTGTGTCTGTGTGTATGTGTGTGTGTGTGTGAGTGTGTGTGTGAGTATGTGTGTGTCTGTGTGTGTGTGTCTGTGTGTGTGTGTGTGAGTGTGTGTGTGTGTGTGTGAGTGTGTATGAACACATGAAAGTGTGAACACACACACACACACACACACACACACACTATGGGGAATTGGCTCACACAGGTGTGGAGCTGACAGGATCCAGGTCTGCAGCTTGCTAACTCTAGACGCAGGAGATCGGTGGATACATTTCCTCTACCCCTGAGCCACGCCCCAGCCCCTCACTGGGGGATTCTAGGCAGGGGCTCCACCACTGAGCCACGCCCCCAGCCCCTCACTGGGGGATTCTAGGCAGGGGCTCTACCACTGAGCCACGCCCCCAGCCCCTCACTGGGGGATTCTAGGCAGGGGCTCTACCACTGAGCCACGCCCCCAGCCCCTCACTGGGGGATTCTAGGCAGGGGCTCTACCACTGAGCCACGCCCCCAGCCCCTCACTGGGGGATTCTAGGCAGGGGCTCTACCACTGAGCCACGCCCCCAGCCCCTCACTGGGGGATTCTAGGCAGGGGCTCTACCACTGAGCCACGCCCCCAGCCCCTCACTGGGGGATTCTAGGCAGGGGCTCTACCACTGAGCCACGCCCCCAGCCCCTCACTGGGGGATTCTAGGCAGGGGCTCTACCACTGAGCCACGCCCCCAGCCCCTCACTGGGGGATTCTAGGCAGGGGCTCTACCACTGAGCCACGCCCCCAGCCCCTCACTGGGGGATTCTAGGCAGAGGCTCTACCGCTGAGCCACGCCCCCAGCCCCTCACTGGGGGATTCTAGGCAGAGGCTCTACCGCTGAGCCACGCCCCCAGTCCCTCACTGGGGGATTCTAGGCAGAGGCTCTACCGCTGAGCTCTATTCTCACTCAGTCCCGCCCTATCTTTTTAGGAGTCAGGATCACAGCCGATGCTGACTATGCAGGATGATGGATGGACCCGGTGGGGATGTGTGGGGATGTGTTACAGTGATTAAAAACACGGCATCCGTGAGGTGGGAAGACGGAAGTCACGGAGGACCCAGGGTCAGATCCGGGAGTGGGACACAGTGCTGCAGTGAGCAGCTGGCAGGGTTAGCGTCCGGCTGGGGTTGTGCTCGCTGCAGAATCACGTCTGACGTTGGGCGGTGAGCGGAGACGGCCATGACACCGGCTCGCCGTTGCTCCGGGTTTCTGGTGATGCTAAGGGCACAGATGAGTCAGAAAGTCACAAGGGCCCTGTGTGTCAGGTCTTGTGTTGCTGGAGGGCAGCGCCTGCGCCTCTTTTTTGTTGAGTTCCCCTTGATAATCCCAGGGCTCCGCTGGCAGATTCTGTATTTCGGTCTCACTGAGGGCTGACTCACCCCCTGGTTTCCTTCCAGGCGATGTCAAAGGTGTCACGTGTCAGCCTTTTGATTACGAGCGTAGCTTGGAACACCTGGAGTCAGGGAGTGCAAAGCATGTTCAGCGTGCTAGCTTCCTTAATTTAACTTACCTTTTATTTTATTGTATTACTTATTATTTTTATGTATATCTGCCTGCACTCCAGAAGAGGGCGCCAGATTTCATTACAGAAGGTTGTGAGCTGCCCTGTGGGTGCTGAGAATCAAACCCAGGTCCTTTGGAAGAGTAGCCAGTGCTTTGAGCTGTCTTCCCAGCCCCTTGGTTTTTTAATTTTTTATCTTTTTAAATTTATTATTATTATTATTATTATTATTATTATTATTATTATTTGGTTTTTCGAGACAGGGATTCTCTGTGTAGCTTTGGAGCCTGTCCTGGCACTCGCTCTGGAGACCAGGCTGACCTCGAACTCACAGAGATCCACCTGCCTCTGCCTCCCGAGTGCTGGGATTAAAGGCGTGCGCCACCAACACCCAGCTAATTAATTTTTATTTCAGTTAAACACAATCTTATTTTACTTACCAATCCCAGTTCCCTCTCTCTCCCGTCTTCCCATTCTCCCCAGCACCCTCCGTCCCACCCCCATCCACTCCCCAGGGAGGGTGAGGCCTCCCATGGGGGGGGGATCATCAGAATCTGTCACATCATTTGGGGCAGGGTCTAGGCCCTCTCCTGTGTATCTAGGCTGAGGTAACATCCCTCCACAGGGAATGGACACCCAAAGCCCATTCGTACACTAGGGATAAATATGGTTCCACTGCCAGAGGCCCCATAGACTGCCCAGGCCCCCAACCGACACCCACGTTCAGGGGGCCTGGTTCTGGTTCCCCAGCTGCCAGTCTGGGGTCTGTGAGCTCCCACTTGCTCAGGTCAGCTGTTTCTGTGGGTTTCCTCAGCATGGTCCTGACCCCTTTGCTCATCACCCCTCCCTCTCTGCAACTGGACTCCAGGAGTTCGGCTCAGTGCTTAGCTGTGGGTCTCTGCTTCTGCTTCTACCACATACTGGATGAAGGCTGGAGGATGTCATTTAAGGTCGTCATCAACCTCACTATAGGAGAAGGGCATTGAAGGCAGCCTCTCCATTATTGTTTAGATTCTTAGTTGGGGTCATCCTTGTGGATTCCTGGAGATTTCCCTAGTGCCAGATTCTCGCTAAGCCCATAACGGCTCCCTCTGTTAAGGTGTCTGTTTCCTTGCTCTCCTCCTCTGTTCTAACCCCAGCTCTACATTCCTGACCCCTCACGTTCCCCTCCCCCTTCCTCTCCCCTCCTCTCTCTCCTAGCTCCCTCCCCCCTCGCTCCCAATTTGCTCAGGAGATCTTGTCCCTTTCCCCTTCTCTGGGGGTCCATGTGTGTCTCTCTTAGGGTCCTTGTTTCCTAGCTTCTCTAGAAGTGTGGATTGTGGGCTGGTAATCCTTTGCTCTATGTCTAAAATCCATATATGAGTGAGTACATACCGTGTTTGTCTTTCTGTGACTGGGTTACCTCACTCAGGATGGTTTCTTCTAGTTCCACCCATTTGCCTGCAAATTTTAAGATTCCATTGTCTTTTCCACTGAGTAGTTCTCCATTGTGTAAATGTACCACATTTTCTCTATCCATTCTTCGGTTGAGGGGCATCTAGGCTGCTTCCAGGTTCTGGCTATTACAAATAGTGCTGCTATGAACATGGTTGACCAGATGTCCTTTTTATATGAATGTGCATCCTTTGGGTATATACCTAAGAGTGGAATTGCCCAGCCTCTGTTAACTTTTTTTTTTTTTTCTGGTTAGTTTGTTTTTGTTTTGAAGACAAACAGTCATAGCTCTGGCTGTCCTGGAGGCTGGCCTGGAACTTACAGAGATCTATCTGCCTCTCCCTCTCTAGTAATGGAATTAAAGGCCTGTGCCACCACTGATTGGCCCTTGTTAACTTTTCATTACATCTAATCTATCCAACTATTAATCTATAAATATCTAGTCATCTGTTAATGTATGTATGTATGTAAGTATCTATCAATCTGTCTAGCATGTGTGAGTACAGGTGTACCTTAGCACACATATGAAGGTCAGAGTACAACTTGCAGCAGCAGCCTGTTCTCAAGTGGGTCCCGGGTATCAAACTCAGGTTGTCCCTAGCTTCTTGTGGCAGGAACCAGTGGCAGGCATTACCTTCAAGTGACCCAGTTCGAGTGACCTGCAGTTAGTGACTCACTTCAGCTAGCTGAGCCCATGGTACCAAAGATTCTACAAGCTCCTGTAACAGGGACACCAGCTGGAGACTAAGTGTTCAGAAATATGGGCCTCTATTCTGTGTGTGTGTGTGTGTGTGTGTGTGTGTGTGTGTGTGCGTGCGCGCGTGCGCGAGCGCGCCTACACACACGTGAGATGGCATCACCAAGCACCTTTGTCCACCGAGCCATTTCTCCAGCCCATTTGTTCCCTGCACAGCTACCATTGGTGAGTTCTTTTCTTTTTAATTAATTACGCGAATGTCTGTGGGTATGTGAGGGAACTGGATCCCCTGTAGCTGGGATTGTGGGAGACTGTGAGGTACCTGACGTGGGTGCTGGGAATCGAATCGAGCTTGCCTCTTTTGTGTGTACTTGGTTCTCAGTCTTGCTGGAATGCCTGTTTCAGGAAGGCGGTGACCTGGACTCACCTGTCCACCCCGTATTTCCAGTGCCCAATTATAGTTGCTTAGAGAATACTTGTTGACCGAATAGTAATTACATGATTCTACCAGGCAGGTACTATTATCTTTTTTAATCAAGCAAGAAACTGAGTCGCAGGGAAGCTATGTGAACTGGCCGGTGTCAAAAATCCGGTCAGGTTTTTATGTTTTGAGACCGCCTCACTCTGTAGCCCAGGCTGGCCATGATTAGAGGCACGAGTCACCGTGTCAGGCTTTCGGTGTAAGATGTGAACTCCTGTCTTTGAGGTTCCAGATCTGGTCTACCCCCACCCTTTCCCCGCCCCAACACCGGGAATCAAACCCTGGACTTTGCAGACTTGTGGCGGTTGGTTGTCTACGTGTCAGGTCCTAGAATTGTCTAGGAGATGAACTTCTGGGCATGTCTGTGAGGGAGTTTCTAGATTAGGTTATTTGGGAAGAACCACCCTACCTGGGGGCAGAACCATCCATGGACCAGGGTCCTGGATGCAGTAAAAAGGAGAATCGATCTGAGCATTTATCACTGTACTGGGATTAAAGGTGTGTGCCACTGGCCCCAGCAATGACTTATCTTAGTTTACTAACATTTATTCTTGGTTACATGTATCAGTGCGTGCCTATTTGTGCACGTGTGGGCAGGTGCCCACAGAATTCAAGAGAGGGCAATGGAGGTCCTGGAGCTGGAGTTACAGGTGCTTGTGACTCCTGATGTAGGTGCTGGGAACTGAAGCCCAGTCCTCTGCAAGAGCAACGTGGGCTCTTAACCTCTGAGCCGTCTCTCCAGCCCTGCGACAAGGTTTTGCTTTATCACCCTGGCTGGCCTTGAACTTGTCACCCTCCTGCCCTAGCCTCCCCAGTAGCTTGCGCTCCCCGCCGTGGCTTGGAACTTGTGTTCTTCATTGGTGTCCTATATCGCGCCCCCCCCCCCAACAAAGTGAAGAAAGAGAGCCTTGTCCCGGTCTCCTAGGTTCTAGGCACCCAATTCCTTATCCCCACTGAAAATGTCTTGGAAGTGTTGTGGATTCAGATTCGTCTCTGTGTGGGAGGCCCTGACTCCTAGATCTCAGAAGGTGACCTTGTTTGGAGATAGGCACTTTGCAGAGATTATCGGGTTGAACTGAGGGCATCAGGAGAGGTCCTAGGTCAGAATCCCTGGTGTCGTCATCATGGAAAACTGGGACACAGAGGGCTAAAGAGGATGAGAAGGAGCACAGGGAGGAGCTGGCCATTCATTCCCTTCTTCAGCCCAGCTGGACCAGCTCTCGCTTAGGTCCTGATCCAGCGTCTTAGCCGCATGTATGTAGTACCATGTTCATGCCTGGTGCCCAAGGAGGCTGCAAGAAGGCACTGGATCCCTTAGAACTGGAGATCGTATGGACAGTTTTGTGAGCCGCTGTCTCAGTTAGGGTTCTATTGCTGTGATGAGACACCGTGATCAAAAGCAAGTTGGGGAGGAAAGGGTTTATTTGGCTCACACTTCCACATCGAAGGCAGTCTGGGTAGGAACTCAAGCAGTTCTGGAGCCTGGAGGCAGGAGCTGATGCAGAGGCCATGGAGGGGCTACTAACTGGCTGGCTTCCCCTGGCTTGCTCAGCCTGCTTTCTGATAGAACCCAGGACCACCAGCCTAGGGATGGCACCGCCCACAATGGGCTGAGCCCTCCCCCCACTGATCGTTAATTAAGAAAATGTCCTACACGTTTGCCTACCGTTTGATCTTACGGGAACATTTTCTCAACTGAAGTTTCCTCCTGTCAGATGTCTCTAACTTGAGTCGAGTTAACATAAAACTATCCAGGGCAGCTACCATGGGGGTTCTGGGAACCGATCCCAGGCCCTCCTCCAAATCAACGTGTGGTTTTAACCATTGAGGCATTTCTCCAGCCCCAATTCCTGTTGTTTAAGTTGCTTGGTTTGTAGCATTTTGTGATGTCAGCCAGAACAAATGTCTAGCGTTCTTTTCCTTTTTTTTTTGGGGGGGGTTTGAGACAGGGTTCCTCTGGTAGCTTTGGAACCTATCCTGGCACTCACTCTGGAGACCAGGCTGGCCTCGAACTTACAAGATCCACCTGCCTCTGCCTCCTGAGTGCTGGGATTAAAGGCGTGCGCCACCAACGCCTGGCATCTGGGGTCCTCTTTAGGAACAGTATGCATTCCTATCTGCAGAGCTGTCTGTCCAGTTCCTGCCCAGGTTGTCCTTGAACCCCCTATGTAGCCTGAGGATGACCTCAACCTTCTGGTCCTCTTACCTCCTCCTAAGTGCTTGGATTACAGGTGTTGCCACAATACCGGCTTTATGTGGTACTGGGGATGGTAGCCGGAGTCTGGTGCCCGTTAGACAAACACTCTTGTACCAACTGAGCTATATCCTCAGCCCCGAGGCCCTCACATGAACTCACTTTAACCTCTCTGACAATTTTACTTCTAGTCAAGGTTATGTGTTGAGCTACTTGGGCTCAGGCTCAGTGTACGGCTGTGGGAATATGAGTAGAGGCTGCTCACATCCTGGACGGCCAGTAAGCAAGCAGAGTGGGGCTAGAACCCAGGACACCTTGGTGACTTCCCCAGCAACCAGATTCCACCAGTCAGTGCCCATCACTCTAGTCTTTGTGTCTGTTGTCACAGGACTTCCTCCCTCTGCCTTAGCCTGGCTGGTCTCCCTTAGGAGGACACTAGCCCTGTTGCATCAAGGCCCGTTCCATGATCTTACCTGAATGGCATTCACTCGTCTCTACCAAGATCCTATTTCCTAAAATATCCACCTTGGCAGGCGCCAGGTAGACAAGAATGTGTGTGGGACACTGCCCTCCCCTCAGGCAGGGGTGGAGTCCATCCTCAGCCCTGACGAGCCTGTCCTCACCCGTGTCTTCTAGAGGAGGAGCGAGTGGATATTCTGGTCAACAATGCAGCCGTCATGAGGTGCCCACACTGGACCACTGAGGATGGCTTTGAGATGCAGTTTGGTGTCAACCACCTGGGTGAGGTCTGGGATGACAGTGGGTTCTCGCTGGGGAGACACCCACTCTGGGGGGTGGGGGCTGCTCCATTCTTTTCAAATTTATTAATGTCTCATAGACTGAGTGAGTCTTCCTTTTTTTTCTTCTGTTTTAAAAGTTAGTGTTTAGGTCATCACACAAATGAAGATGGTTTGATATGCATGTGTCCTTACACCTGGGTCTCACTTGTTACTCTCGCCTGCCTCCTGTCCCTCAGGTCCTCTCTCTCTTCCCCCAGTTAGGCCTCTTTCATAGTTTTTTTTTTTTGTTTTGTTTTTGGTTTTTTTTTTTGTTTGTTTTTTTTGAGACAGGGTTTCTCTGTAGGGGAAGCTGTAGCCACGCCTTCTTAGGGGCTGGCTCCGTATTGGTAATTTCTTACTATATTTCTCTGTGGCTTTGGAGCCTATCCTGGAACTAGCTCTTGTAGACCAGGCTGGTCTCGAACTCAGAGTTCGCCTCTGCCTCCCGAGTGCTGGGATTAAAGGCGTGGGCCTCCGCCGCCCGGCTTCTCTTTCATAGTTTTATTTTTGCGGCCCATGATAAAACACCCTGGCAAAAACAGCAGCTCGGGGGAGAAAGGGTTTATCTGGCTCACAGTTCCAGTCCCATCACTTTGGGAAGTCGAGGCAGCTGGTGGCACTTGAAGTGGCCGGTCACGTCACATCCGCAGTCAAGAGCAGAGAGACGCATTTGCACCAACCACTTTCAGGACAGATCTCCCCACACCAGTGATGACAATCAAGATACCCTCCTACAGACAAGGCCACAGCCAACGTGACCTCGGCAGCTCCTCTCTGAGGCTCTGTTTCCAGGCGAGGTTGTGCCAGATTGATTGACAGTGGAAATGACTTCGAGAGCTTGCTCGGTGGCTCTGGTGTGGGAGCACAGCCACTAATACACCCTTCATGGAAGGGAGAAGGTTACCTTCGACCAAGTGCCCAGCTTCTGACATACATGGAACGTGGGGGGTGGGGGGTGGGGGGATAGGGGGGTGGGGGGTGGGGAGACACGACATCTGCCTAACCTGAAGGATCACCTGGGGTCAGCCCTGGAGATTAATGGAATGACTGGTGTCACAGCCAGCTTGCCCTCACATCCAAGTGGTGTACACCTTTAATCCCTGCAGAGGCAGGAGGATTTCCTGCTAATCTAATGAACCGAGTGTGTTCCCGTGCCCATCAGGCAGGGCTACATAGTGAGGCCGTGTCTCAAAAACAGAACCCTTGCTGCTAAGCCTGGCGACCCCAGTTTGCTCCCTGAGACCTGTGTGGTGGAGGGAGAGAACCAGCTCCTGAAGGGTGGTCTTAGCTCCACGTGCGCGATGTGGTGCAGGTGTCCACCCCTTCCCAAATAAATGCAATCAAGAAAAAAATCTTGAGTTCAAGGCCAGCCTGGTCTACAGAGTGAGTTCCAGGACAGCCAGGGCTACACAGAGAAACCCTGTCTTGAAAAACACAAAAACAAAAACAAAAAAAGAAAGAAAAAAAAGAAAAAAAATCAACTGAACATAAATTTAATTTTTTTTCTCCTTAGAAAAACAAAACAACTCCAAACAAAATCACAAAACTGAGTGAGCATGTAGAGGAAGAGGAGGATTATACTACTGCTGGGAATGAAAATTAAAATGGTGGGGCTGGAGAGATGGCTGCGTGGTGAAGAGCGCTGGCTGCCCTTGCAAAAGGACCTGGGTTTAATTCCCGGCATTCCCATGACCTCTCAAACATTTGTATCTCCAGTTCTAGGGGATCCACTGTCCTCTTGTGGCCTCCATAGTTACTGCAGCATGTTTTACACAGATATATGCAGACACAATACTCTACACGTAAAATATATATATATATATATTTTAAAAAGTAAACTGGAATAGCCACTGGAAAAAAGTGTTTTCTGGTCATCCCTCATCCAGGCCACTTTCTGTTGACAAACTTGCTGTTGGACAAGCTGAAGGCCTCCGCCCCTTCGCGCATCATCAACCTGTCATCCCTGGCTCATGTTGCTGGGCACATAGACTTTGATGACTTGAACTGGGAGACGAAGAAGTATGACACCAAGGCGGCCTACTGCCAGAGCAAGTTGGCTGTTGTCCTCTTCACCAAGGAGCTGAGCCGCCGGCTGCAAGGTGTGCACGTGGCGGTCTTTTCCTTTCTTCTTCTTTCCTTTCTTTCTGTGTCTGGAGGTGGTGGTGAAAGGGCAAGTAGTAGCTTTAGATACTGTAGTCAAAAGGATGGCACCTGTGTTACCATGCCCCTTTCCGGTGCCGGAGGCAGACATCACTAATAGATCATGGTTCTAATGATTGCTCTTTAGTCTCAACCAGCCTGCCTTCATCAGACATGCTTATCTTAGATTGCTTCCTAAGCCTCTGGTGTTCTACGCCAGTGGTTGTGGACTGGGGGTGGTTTTGATCCCCAGGGGACATCTGTCAATGTTTGCGGACATGCCTGTCACAAACAGGTTAGCGAGAGGTTGCTCCTGGCATCTAGTGGGTTGAATTCAGGGGTCCTCCTGGATGGTTCCCCAGTTCCTTCCAATCTAATGGAAGGAATGTAGTGTCAGGGATTAAAAAAAAAAAAAAAAAAGCTTTCCCCGGCTTCTTGCTTCTCAAAAGTTGTCTGTGCCAGCCCCCTTTGGGAGATAGTCATAACGGTAGCGTCTTAGATACCACTCCAGTCCCCTGCTTTAGACTCCAGAGGGAACAGTGGAGCTCAGAGATGTGGGCCTATCATGCCTCCAGGGCTGCTGTGCTTGGGGAAGCCACACAAGACAGAGCCACCTTGTAAGAGGAAGCCACTTCAGACGGAGGTTTCAGCACAGAGGATAATGTGGGCTCAAGTGTGGGAAACCGCCTAGAATTGGGAATACCGGGAGTGTAGTGGTGGCTGCAGTAGTTGTGCAGGCAAGGGGCCAGCCTGGTCTTTTTCACTAGTCTTTGTGTGAGCACATTTCTGTGTGTGCATGAGCATGTGGTGTGTGTGTGTGTGTGTGTGTGTGTGTGTGTGAATCAGTGGACAATGTTGGGTGCCATCCACGTTTTTTTTATTTGAGACAGCGTCTCTCCTTGGCCTGGAGCTCACCTCCTAGGCTAAGTTAGCTCCAGCGAGCCCCGGGATCTACCTGTCTCTGTCTCCTCAGCACTCACTAGGGATTAGAAGCCCACATCACCACAGACATGCGTTTTGACCAAACTCAGGACCTCCTGCTCATGTGGCAAGCTCTTTAACAGCTGAGCTCTCTTCCTACCACTCTGCAATCTCTTTTTCCCAGGCTCAGGTGTGACGGTCAATGCTCTGCACCCCGGTGTGGCCAGGACGGAGCTGGGAAGACATACAGGCATGCACAACTCTACCTTCTCCAGCTTCACGCTTGGTGAGTCCCCTTTCAGCTTGGTGTCCCCTCACAGAGCCCTCTCCCTGTGCCCTCTGAGCTGGGGAACCTGGACTTTTCCTCAGAGACCGTCACTTCTCTTTGACTCTGTTTTTCTGTGACTAGGTCTCAGTATATATTTCTGACTGGCTTGGAACTTGTTTCGTAGACCAGGCTGGCCTTGAACTCACAGAGCTCCACCTGCCTCTGCCTCCTGAGTGCTGGGATTAAATAAATGTGCCATCACGTCTGGCAATTTTTTTTCCCTCATCATGGCCTTATGTAGACTAGGCTGGACTTGAGCTCACTATGTAGGTGAGGCTCGTCTTAAACTTCTGATCCTCTCATCTTCTGAGTGCTGGGATTGCAGGTGTGAGCCAATATGCCTGCTGCCGGCTCTGCCTCTCTGTGCTCTCTCCCATGTCTTCCTGGGGTAGAAGATGGGTCGTTTTTCTATGTGGTTCTGGCCTCAGATCAACAGAAAACAGGCTAGAGACCCACTGATAAATAAGAAAACTGTTTTGGTAGAGAAGGAGTGGATGGGGCCGGGTGGTAGAAGGGAAATGGAGGGACGGAACAGGAGGAGGGGAGGAAGGGGAAACTGGTTGGTATGTAAAATAAGTGAAAAAAACAAATAAACAACAAACAAACAAACAAACAACCGTCTTGCACTGGAGGCCTAGGCCCTGCTGCAAATGCTATGACAGACTTTGAAGATCCCCATGGAAGGTCTCACCCTCCCTGGGGAGCAGAAAGGGGTTGGAATAGGGGGTTGGTGGGGGGCAGGGGAGGAGGGGAGGGAGCGGGAACTGAGATTGACATGTAAAACAAGCTCTAATTCAAATAAAAGAAAGAAAACGTCTTGGAGGATAAGTGTTGAGCTGACCCCTAGAGTCAGGCTGTGCACAGGGTAGCCCCAGCTTCATTCAAAACTGTGTCACCCAGGGAGACACATCCCCCGGTTTTAATGGCATCTTGCTGTGTAGACCAGGTTGGCCAGGAGCTTGTCATCCTCCGGCCTCTGCCCCCTGAGTGCTAGGATCACAGATACTCCTCAGCATTGCTGTGCATTGCTTGGCCTTCTAGTTGCCTTATCTGCATGGTGAGGTCCACGATAACCCTACGCTCACAGCCATTGGGAAGATGAGGTGAGCCTGCCCAGGCCTGCGCAGTGCCTGGCCAAGAATGTAGTTTGCCCCACAGCCAAACATTAGGTGGAGAGAGCCTAAATGGGAGGTCTCCGTCGAGTCCCCCTTCCCTCCTTGGAGCTCAGGGAACCCCACAGAAGAGGGGGAGGAAGGATTGTAGCAGCCAGAGGGTCGAGGCCACCAGGAGAACAGGCCTCATAGAATCAACTGAGCAGGGCTCCTAGGGGCTCTCACAGACTGAAGCAGCAACCACAGGGCCTTATGGGTCTGCACTGGGCCCTCTGTGTCATGTTAAGATTGTTAGCTTTTTTTTTGGGGAGACTCCTAACAATAGGAGGTGGCGGGGGGGGGGGTGTCTCTGACTATTTTGTCTGCTCTTGGGACCCTTTTCCTTCTACTAAGTTGCCTCGTCCAGCCTTGATGTGAGGGTTTGTGCCTAATCTTACTGCATCTTATTGTGTGGTGTCCAGTGGTTATCCCTGGAGGCCTGCTCTTTTCTGAAGGGAAACGGAGGAGCAGTGGATCTGGGGGGCGAGAGTGTTGGGGGGGCTCTGGGAGGAGTAGAGGGGAAACTGTGGCAGGATGTATTGTATGAGAGAGGACTTAAAAAGAATAAGAATGCAGTCTGAGTCACTAGAGCATTATAACTGGTGTTTATTATCCCTGAGAATCATTCAGTGGGCATGTATCAAGAATTACCTTGACACGAGAGTACAGTTTGGTAACTTGAGCTCAGTTGGCAGACTGCTCGGCTAGCATGCCACGGATTTGGAGGGATGTTGCCAGGGAAGGGGCCCTTAGAGGGAACAGCAAGGACAACGGCCTGCAAGTGTGCTCCATGGGACTTCAGGACAGCTTCCAGCCTTGGGTTTTGGGTTCCCTGAAGGTAGAGCAGGGAATTTTTTTTCTTTTTTCTTTTGACTGATTGTTCTGTGGTTGATTGTAGGGCCCTTCTTCTGGCTGCTGTTCAAGAGTCCCCAGTTGGCGGCCCAGCCCAGCACATACCTGGCGGTGGCAGAGGAACTAGAGAGTGTTTCTGGAAAGTACTTTGATGGACTCAGAGAGAAGGCTCCATCTCCTGAGGCTGAAGATGAGGAAGTAGCCCGGAGGCTTTGGGCTGAAAGTGCCCACTTGGTGGGCTTGGACATGGCTCATGAGTCCCCTGGAAGAGGACATTCCCTCCCCAGATAACCTTCAAAGATCCAGATGGAGCTGAATCACTAAGGCTGCTGGCTGCCATGCCCTCTTCATCCTCTAGGGGCGGTGTTGACACTGTTAATGATCATGGCTGCTGACTGCCATGCCCTAATCATCCTCTAGGGGCAGTGTTAGCATTGTTGGCATTGTAGATTCTCAAGACCATGGCTGCTGGCTGCCTTGCTCTCATTTTCTCTAGGTGGCAATGTTGGCCCTAGCTTTTATTGTTAGCTGGCCACATTCAATTTGACCGCAGCTGAGCACTGACTGGGGGTGTGTGGTGGTGGCAGGTATAATGTACTCTATTGCTTACTGGGGAGCTGGTCTGTCAGGTGTCTCCCTTGGGAGTGGTTTTGGGCAGTGTCCTAAGACAGTGGTCAGCTTCGGTGTTGAAGAGCGGGTAATCAGACAGATCTGGCCAGTCATAGTTCTTTGTGGGCCTTTGCACACTTCTGTCTCCTCTCTGAGACTTTGTTGTTTCAAAAGCAACTTGGAGGACAAGGGCTTACTTTAGCTTACAGGTTATATATAGTCTCTCATGGAGGAGGGAAGCCGAGGCAGGAACTCAAGGCAAGAGCTCGAAGCAGATACCAGTGGAGGTTTGCTCCCTGGCCTACGTTCAAATACCTTTCTTTTATTTTTATCATTGTTATCTTTTATTTTTATCATTGTTATTTTTTACAGAGAGGGTCTTTACTCTGTAACTCTGCCTTTCCTGGAACCAGGCTGGTCTTGAACTCACAGAGATCTGCCCGCTGGGATTAAAGGCATGTGTCACCATGCCCAGGCCAGGTTCCAGCCCAGTCCTACCTGCCCAGGGATGGCACCGCCCACAGTGGACTTGTCCCTTCTACATCAATTAACAATCAAGAAAGTGTCCCACGGACATTCCCAAAGGACAATCTGTTCCAAGCAATTCTTTGGTTGGGGATCAGTCAGTCCCTCGAGGTTCTAGGTTGATAACCAAACAAACCAGGGCAGCTCTTTTTTTCTTTTCTCTTTCTCTTTTTAAAAATTTAAATTAGAAACAAGCTTGTTTTACGTGTCAATCCCAGTTCCCTCCTCCCTCCCCTCCTCCCCTGCCCCCCACTAACACCCTACCTATCCCATCCCCTTTCTGCTCCCCAGGGAGGGTGAGGCCTTCCATGGGGGATCTTCAAAGTCTGTCACATCATTTGGGGCAGCACCTAAGCCCCCCTCCTCAGAGAGCCTCCCTCTATGTGGAATGGGCTCCCGAAGTCTGTTCGTGTACCAGGGATAAATACTGACGGGACGGCTCTCCATTGCAAATGAAGGATAACTGCTACCTCACCGGATGGTCTGGGCATTAAACTCTGCCTGGCTCAGTAAAGGGCAGCTTGAACCTCTTGGGTACTGGGGTCCAAGCTGAGGTGCTGGGATTCGGTGGCGACCCTGGCATAGGCCTTGCTTCTGTTAGCCCTGCATTGCTCAGGCTGGAATGGAGTGTAGGGTTGCTGCCTTGAAGACCGGCATGGCCTGGGATCATGATCTCTCCAGTCCCTGAGGTGATTTTAACCTTAGACTCCCCCAAGCGTGTTCTTTGATTATAATAACTCGCCGGGGGTAGTGGCACAGCTCTGTAACACCAGCACTTAAGAGCTGGAGAATGGAGAGTTCAAGGTCATCCGCCTGTACCAGCCTGGGCTACACAAGGTCCTGTCAAAACAATGACATCTCCAAATGTGGCCGAGCCACAGATTTAAAATAAAAACAAACGTTTACTCAGCGCGTATGTGTGAGTGCACGTGCACAGGTGTGCCCTTGTGTGTCTGTGTTCTGTGATGGAGTTCAGAGGACAGCTTGTGGGATTCTGTTCTTCTTGGGAGTCCTGGGGATCCAACTCAGATTGTCAAGCTTGGTGACAATGACCTTTAATGACCTTTACCCTCTGAACCATGTTGCCATATGACTCTGAGTCATAGGCTTTATTTTTATCTGTTGTATGTGGAATTTATTCTACATACAACTTGTGTATTTATTCCTTTTAAGAAACCAAGTTTAATCCCAGCACTCGGGAGGCAGAGGCAGGTGGATCTCTGTGAGTTCGAGGCCAGCCTGGTCTACAGAGTGAGTTCCAGGACAGCCAGGACTGTTACACAGAGAAACCCGGTCTCAAAAAACCAAAACCAACCAACCAAACAAACCCCTCCTCCCCAAACCCAAGTTTTAAGTTATCAAGGCAATGAAGCAAGCAGCTTCAGACTTCATAGGGATGGAACGCACAGCTCAGCACATGGTAGTGTGTCCTAGGAAACTTCTGCTTCAGAAATGTGACACTCAGATCCTCAAAAAGCTTAGCGGGGGGGGGGGGTGTCTTCAAGCTGTCTGCATTTTGGGGCAGGAATAGAGACAGAAGCCTTAGCTGAAGGAGGAAAGTGCCTCCATTAGAATAGGTGGTGGCACACACCTTTAATCCCAGCACTCAGAGGCAGGTGGATTCCTGAGTTCAAGGCCAACCTAGTCTACAGAGTGAGTTCCAGGACAGCCAAGGCTACACAGGGAAATCCTGTCTCAAAACAATAACAACGACAAAAAAAAAAAAAAGAAAAGAACAAACAACCCCCCCCCAAAAAAAAAACAAAAAACAACTCAGTAGACCCCTGGGTACTTAGAACAAAACTGGCCTAGAATTGTCACTTGCCAAGCGGCTGCAAAGCCCAGCCAGCCACCTAGCACCTGCTCTGCTGGCACAGTGACGCCAAGCAACTTGGTAAGTGGTGCTGATCATGCTGCAGCCACTAGAGGTCAGAATTGAAAGCTCTTTGGCATCCACCCCGAAGCTACCGCTGTTCACAGACTTTAACAGCGCTCTTCCTAGTAGGGTATAGTTTGCAACCAAATCATAAGTATCAAGGTGGATGTATAACATGGATAGCATTTATCTGTCTGTCTGTCTGTCTGTCTGTCTGTCTGTCTGTCTGTCTGTCTGTCTATCTATCTGTTTATACTTCATGTATGTCTGTGTCATGTGCACGCAGTCCCTGAGAAGGGTAGAAGAGGACTCCAAATCCCCCGGAACTGGAGTTACAGACCGTTGTGAGCCTCTAGATGGGTTCTGGGAATTGAACCCCAGTCCTCTGGAAGAGCGAGCCCTTAACTGCTGAGCCATCTCTCTCCATCTTTAGGGCTGGAATCCTGACACTGTTAGATTCTTCTGCCTTCTTCCTCCTTCTTCAGGATCACCGTGGCCATCTTCCACCCATCAGGATAATCCAAAACAGTGCTCCACTGTTTTCAAATCAGTAGAGTCGACTTAGCTCTATCGGGTTTCTGGTCCTGTTTGCCAGGTAAAGTAGCACAGTCCTGTGTTCTGGTGTCCTGGATTCTAGCTGTCTTGGGGAAGGCCATTGCTCCGCTCACTATACTCTCCTTCATAAAATCTGGATCTTAAGATTTTCCAACGACTACCCATATTTCTCATCCATTCTGTTCTGCTTAAATTAGGCTGGGTAAACTCCACTTTTTTTTTTTTTTTGAGACAGTTTCACTATGTAGTTCAGGCTAAACTTGAACTGTAGATCAGTCCTTCAGGCAGAGATTACAGGCCCACCGCATGCTGCCAACTCCCAGTGCTTACAATCAAATAACAGAAATACACTTTCTGGTCACTAACTAGTCACTGTCCTTCTGTTTTATTTGGCACGTGTACTTCTCTTGCTGGGACAGAATTTCTGACAAAGCCACTTAAGGAAGGAAGGGTTTAGTCTGGATGGCAGCTCCAGGGGACGACCCATCATGGCGGGGTCGTGGTGGGGCGGGCATGATGGCAGGAGCTTGGGGCGGCTCGTCCACACTGCATCTGTAGTCAGGAAGCAGAGAAACGGATGCTGGTGCTTAGTTCCTCTTTGACTTTTATGTTTTGGTGCATTATTATGAGTGAGTGTGTGTGTGTGTGTGTGTGTGTGTGTGTGTGTGTGGTATGAGTGTGAGTGTGTGTGTGTGTTGTGCTTGTATCATGGTGTGCTCGTGGAAGCCAGAGGAAGACTTGTGGGAGGTTTTACTTTTCTATTTCTTATTTTTATTTTTTGGTTTTTCGAGACACGGTTTCTCTTGTAGCTTTGGAGCCTGTCCTGGCACTTGCTCTGGAGACCAGGCTGACCTCAAACTCACAGACATCCACCTGCCTCTGTCTCCTGAGTGCTGGGATTAAAGGCGTGCGCCACCAATGCCCGGCTTCAGGACCCCTGGAAGAGCAACCAGTGCTCTTAACCTCTGAGCCATCTCTCCAGCTCTAAATCAATAAATCTTAAAAAAAAAAATCTTCCTTGTGACTCTGGGCTTTTACTTTTCTTTCTTTCCTTCTTACTCCATTGCTGGCTGTGTGGCTGGTGTTCTCTTTCCCCCTTTTCTCCTCCTTCCCTTTTCCTCTCTCTCTCCTGTTTATTCTCTCTGCCCACCAGTCCTGTCTATCCTTCTCTCCTGCCCAGCTATTGACAGTTCAGCTCTTTATTAGATCAGTCAGGTGTGTTAGGCAGGCAAAGTAACACAGCTTCACTGAGTTAAACAGATGCAACCTAAAAGAATGTAACACATCTTTACATCATCAAACAAATGTTCTACAGCATAAAAGAATGTAACACACCTTCAACTAATATCCCACAACAGCTGTGAGCTGCCATGTGAGTGCTGGGAATTGAACCCCGTGTCCTCTGCAAGAGGGGCCAGTGCTCTTCACAGCTGAACCATCTCTCCAAGCCCATAAAATAATAATATAATCATATAGAATTTCAGGGGGAGATTGGTTCATCTCTCAGGCCTCAGAACAAATACCACTGACCAAAGTGTACCCTCTGTTCCTCTTGGCTTTCTGTTACTGTGATAAACAGCATGACCAAAGGCGACTTCGGAAAGCAAGAGTTTATTTTACCCTACAGGTTAGAGCTCTTCACTGAGTGAAACCAAGGCAGAAACCTGAAGCAGAAAAAAACCTCGGCAATTTACTGCTTACTGTCTGGTTCCCTGTGGCTTGCTCTGCTAGCTGCTTTTATACAGCCCAGCCCTACTGGTCCATGGATACACTACCCACAATGGGCTCCTGCAACAATTAACCATCAAGGTTTCTCTGTATAACAGCTCTGGATGTCCTGGAACTTGCTCTGTAGACCAGGCTGGCTTCAAACTCACAGAGGTCTGTGTGCCTCTGCCTCTGGAGCACTAGGGTTAAAGGTATGTGCCACCTCAGCATCACCTCACCCCCCCCTTTTTTTTTTGTTTTGTTTTTAGAGACAGGGTTTCTCTGTGTAGCTTTGGAGCCTATCCTGGCACTCACTCTGGAGACCAGGCTGGCCTCGAACTCATAGAGATCCTCCTGCCTCCCGAGTTCTGGGATTAAAGGTGTGCGCCACCAACGCCCGGCAGGAGGTTTTATTTTTTTAATAAATTTTCGTTTAAATTAAAAACAATCTTGTTTTACATACAATCCCAGTTCCCTCTCCCTCCCGTCCTCCTCATGTCCCCCCCATGTTCCCCCGCCAACCCTCATCCCACCCGCCATCCACTCCCCAGGGAAGGTGAGGCCTCTCATAAGGGATCACCAAAGTCTGACATACCATTTTCGGCAGGACCTAGTCCCTCCCCGGTGTATCTAGGCTGAGAGAGTATCCCTCCATGGGGGAAATGGGCTCCCAAAGCCCATTCATGCACTAGGGATCAATCTGGTTCCACTGCCAGAGGCTCCACAGACTGGCCAGGCCTCCCAACTGACACCCACGTTGAGGGGACCTGGTTCAGTCCAATGCTGGTTCCCCAGCTGTCAGACTGGGGTCTGTGAACTCACACTCACTCTGGTCAGCTGTTTCTGTGGGTTTCCCCAACATGGTCTTGACCCCTTTGCTCATCACTCCTCCCCATGTACAACTGGATTCCAGGAGTTCAGCTCAGTGCTTAGCTGTGAATCTCTGCTTCTGCTTCCGTCAGCTACAGGATGAAGGCTCTAGGATGGCGTTTAAGGTAGTCATCAACCTCATTATAGGGGAAGGGCAGTTAAGGTAGCCTCTCCTAATTTTTTTTTCTGAGACAGGGTTTTTCTGTGTAGCTTTGTAGACCAGGCTGGTCTCGAACTCACAGAGATCCGCCTGCCTCTGCCTCCCGAGTGCTGGGATTAAAGGCGTGCGCCGCCAACGCCCAGCTTCCTTGTGGGAGGTTTGATGACAAGTGTTCTTCTTACTACCTTGCCAGCTCGGTGTATGGTGGTGGTGGTGGTGGATGATGAACCCCACACCACATGTATGGCAGTGAGAAAACAAGTTTCATAGAGTCAGTTCCTTCCTGCCACCGTGACCTGGGTTCTGAGGATTAAAGGCAGATTGTCAGGCTTTTGTGGCGAGCGCCTTTCCCCGCTGAGCCATCTCACCAGTCTCTGTGCTCTCCCTTTTAATTGGTTTTGGGCTCCGGGCCATAGTGTATTGGCTGCTCACACTCATCGCCGTTAAGTCAACCTAGAAACTCCCTCACAGACATGGCCTGTCTCTTAGATGACACTAGATACTGTCAAGCTGGCAATCTTCACCACCACAGGGTGTCTTTCTTGGGAGATGGAATGCATCCTGAAGGAGTTAAAGGATGGGGGATGTCCTTACGTATATGTGTTTCTCTTATTGGTTGATGAGTAAAACACTGTTTGGCCAATAGAGGCAGGAAGATGGGCGGGATTAGGAGACGAGGAGAATTCTGGGAGAGAGAGAGAGAGAGAGAGAGAGAGAGAGAGAGAGAGAGAGAGAGAGCGTAAGGAGATGCCATGTAGCTGCAAAAGGAGTAACAGGACAGGAGTCTGGGCATTCTCCGGTAAGCCAAGACCACGTGGAGATACATAGATTTATAGATATGGGTTAATACTTAAGACAGAGTTAGCCAATAAGAAGCTCTAGTCATTGGCCAATAGTTTAATAATTAATATAAGTCTCTGTGTGCTTATTTGGGGCTGAAGGGCGGCGGGACTTGGCAGGACAAGAAACTCCAGTTACAGTTAAGTCTAAATTTATGTGGAGCCCAGGCTACCAAGGTGGCTGATCAATGGGGATGTCTTTCATGCTGGGGGGGGGATTTGTCTTTCTTGCAGATGGATGTAGCTGCTTCTAGCCACAAGCCCAACATCCACTTCCTCTTCAAAATCAAGAGACCTCAAGTACCACAAATGCTATACCATCCTAATCCTGAGGCCTGAGAGGGCTCGAAAACAGCAGTACCCTAAGATATACGAAAGATGACAAAGTATACTTGAAAAAAAAATGGCCTAGAGAAGAATTTGTGGGCAAGTAGTTAAGCTACCTAAAGAAGCTGGGCATTAGCCAGGCATTGGTGGCACATGCCTTTAATTTCAGCACTCGGGAGGCAGAGGCAGAGGCAGGTGGGTCTCTGTGAGTTTGAGGCCAGCCTGGTCTCCAGAGCGAGCGCCAGGATAGGCTCCAAAGCTACACAGAGAAACCATGTCTCAAAAAAAAAAAAAAAAAAAAAAAAAAAAAAAAGCTGGGCATGACAGTACAGACCTGTAACCCGAGCCCTGGGGAGACTGAGACGGGAGGATCTTGAAGTTGAGTCTTAATTTGGGCTACACTAGTGAGATTCTATCTAAAAAAACTGAAAGTCAAACCACAATGAGCAAAGATAAAAAACAACAACAAAAACTAACCCAAAATAAAACAAAAACAGACCAGCGAAACAGCCACAAAAATCTGCTTTGTGTGGTGGCTCAGCACGGAGAGGAACTGAACTTTCGACAGACCTTGTTCTTTGGAGCTGGGGAATTCTGTCCTGTTGTCTTTGGTGACCCACAGTAACAGAATGTCCAAAGGGTACATACTGGGCTGATATTTACTTATTTTTTTTTTAAGATGGGGTCTTGTTGCCTAGGCTAGCTTTAAACTCACTAAGTAGCAGAAGATGACCTTCAGCTGTGGATGCTCCTGCCTCTACCTCCTGAGTGGTGGGATTACAGCTCTTCAAACACTGTAGGGCAGACACACAATGGATCGGTACCCGCACAGCCTCATCAACTCTAGAAACATCAAGATCCGATGGAAGCCAGTGGGTAGGTTGTAAGGAGACACCGTAACCACGCCTCCTAAGGGCTGGCTACAGGTGTGCCTGGCCACGCCTGCCAAGGCGTGGTCAAGGTGAGGTCAGAATGATGCAGCATGGGCTTTTTTTTTTATTTTATTAGTTCTAGTTAGGGAACAAGCTTATTTCAAGTCCCTTCTCCCTCTCCCTCCCCTCCCCACCAACCCTCC
Organism: Cricetulus griseus; assembly: GCF_003668045.3. Classification (NCBI taxonomy): domain Eukaryota; kingdom Metazoa; phylum Chordata; class Mammalia; order Rodentia; family Cricetidae; genus Cricetulus; species Cricetulus griseus. The sequence goes on along the minus strand of NC_048602.1, from coordinate 23,099,437 downwards.
TTCCCCACCCCCAGCCTACCCCCCACCCCATCCACCCACCACTCCCCAGGCAGGGTAGGGCCCTCAACGGGGGCTCTGTAAAGTCCACCAAATCTTCCTGTGCTGTCCTGGGCCCTTCCCCATGTGTCCAGGGCCAGAGTGTAACCCTTCTCGTGGGATGGGCTCTCAAAGTCCCTTCTTGCACCAGGGAAAAATACTAATCCACCACCAGAGGCTCCCTGGAGTACAGAGGCCTCCTTATTGACATCCATGTTCAGGGGTCTGGATCAGTCTTGTACTGGCCTCCCCGACAGCATCTGGGGTCGATGTGCTCTCCCTTGTTCAGGCCAACTGTTTCTGTGGGTTTCTCCAACCTGGTACAGACCCCTTCGTTCTTCATTCCTCCCTCTCTTCAACTAAATTCCCGATTTCGGCTCAGTGTATATCTGTGGATGTCTGTCTCTGCTTCCATCAGCCACTGGGTGAGGGCTCTAGGATGGCATAAAGAGAAGTCATCAATCTCATTTTAGGGGAAGGGCTTTTAGGTTATCCTCTCCTCCATTGCCTGGATTGTCAGATCGTGTCATCCTTGTAGGTCTCTGGAGATCTCCCTGGTTCCAGATCTCTTCTCGGACCTATAGTGGCTCCCTCTGATATGGTATCTCTCATCCTGCTCTCTTTCCTCTATTCTTCCCCCAACTCAATGTTTCTGCCCCTCCATTTCCTCTCCTCTTCTCCTCTTCTCTTGCTCTTATTGTAGCAGCTCCTCCCCCCCACCCTCATGCCCCCAATTAGTTCGGGAGTTCATGCCACTTCCATTCCTGGGGACCATTTAACCCTTAGAGTCCTTCATGTTTCCTAGTTTCTTTGGTGAAGAGCATTATAGGCTGGTAATCCTTTGCTCTATGTCTAAAATTCATTTATCAGTGAGTACATATCATGTTTGTCTTTTTGTGACTGGGTTACCTCACTCAGGATGTTTTCCTCTAGTTCCATCCATTTGCCTGCGAATTTCAAGATTCCATTGCAGCATGGGCTCTTAACGAGCACATGGAATGCTCTCTTCCCCTTCTGCTGCCCCTTCTCTCTGGCTTGCGTTTGGCTGGTATTTATCTGAATAAAGGTATCTTGAATCTACAAGCTTTTTCCTTCAGTAGATAGCTGTTTTCCTAAATGTACCCAGCATCTTTCTCCACTGGGTCCTCTCAGGTCTTCCTGGGCACCGTAGGATCCAGCACCTGAAGGGTTAACTGCCAGCAGCAGCACTGGGCAAACTGATCTAGTCCTTGGCTCATCCTCACCTTTGACAGGCCAGGGCCCGCCTCATGTGGACAGTAGGATGCTGAGAATTACCCTAGGCTTAAGTGGCAGGTTATTGTCTGTGCTGGAGACCGAACCCTGGTCCTTATGTATGTCAGGCTCTACCACTGAGCTATACCCCCAGCCTTTCTCATTTGGAAAGAGAGTCATATGCACTCCAGGCGGGCTTTGAACTCACTATGTAGTTGAGGATGATCTTGAATTTGTAATCGCTCCTTCCACCTCCCGAGTGCAGGCGTGTGCCACCACACTTGTTTTATGGGATGCTGGAGATGGAGGCCAAGGCTGGGCAGGCACTCTACCAACGGAGCGGCTTCCTCACCCTCTTTCATAAGTTTTTAACTACCATCTGATCAGAGTTTCAATTATCTCCCTAATCTGCCACCATAGCCTAGAAGTCATGTACTCAATGACGAGTACATGAGAGGGTGGGGACGGGGCCCCAGAGATGTACCTTTCTTCTCCTTTTTCATTGCTAGGGATCGAAGAGAGGGCCTTGTGAAGGAGAGGCAAGCGCTCGGGTTCTGTCCCTTCTCCTGAGGCCCTCATTAGTAGATTCTATGTAAGTGCTTGTGCCCTCACTGGGGAATTCTAGGCAGGGGCTCTACCACTGAGCCACACCCCAACCCCTCACTGGGGGACTCTAGGCAGGGGCTCTACCACTGAGCCACACCCCAACCCCTCACTGGGGGATTCTAGGCAGGGGCTATACCACTGAGCCACGCCCCCAGCCCCTCACTGGGGGATTCTAGGCAGGGGCTATACCACTGAGCCACGCCCCCAGCCCCTCACTGGGGGATTCTAGGCAGCTATGTGCTTTATCACTGAACCACATGCTCAGCCCTCACTGTGGGGGACCTCTAGGCAGGCTCTATAACTCCAGCTCTCTTTTCCTTTTTTTATACTGATACAAGAACTCATTGAATTGCCCAGAGTGATCTTGAACTCACTCTGTAGCCAGGAAAGCCCAGAACTTGCAATCTTTCTGCTTTAGCCTTCCCAGGAGCTAGGATCACAGGCTTGCACCCCACACCCACTTTCAACATTCTGTCTTAAGCAGTTGTATTTCCAGTTCATTGGGAATGTAGAGTTTTATTTTCAAATCCACTATTAGGCATCTGTGAATTCTACAGACACGTAGACTATGTTGTGTAGCGAACGGGCTTAGACTCACACCAGCAAAGACTTGAAAATGGCCCAGGTGGAAATTGACCAGAATAAAAAACGAAAGAATAAAGAGATCCATTTCTTGGGTGTCTGGGACGAGGGCTGGTGTATAGCTATGGATCACAGCTGTGGGAACTAATGTTCTCCTTTTTTTTTTTTGCAGGTGTGTATTTGGGCTGGGGCGGGGGAGCTCAAGCAAGAAAGCAGCAAACAGCTGAGGTGATGATGATCCTGTATTTTAGATTAAGGAAGGCGAGCCACTGGTCCTCATTCTTCCTTTGAGTTTGAAAGTAGGACTCTGCTGTTGGGTCATGGGACACCATCAAGCAATGCATTGTCAGGCAAGTGAAGGTTACACTTTTTTTTTTTTTCCGAGACAGGGTTTCTCTGTGTGGCTTTGGAGCCTGTCCTGGCACTGCTCTGGAGACCAGGCTGGCCTTGAACTCACAGAGATCCGCCTGCCTCTGCATCCCGAGTGCTGGGATTAAAGGCGTGCACCACCAACGCCCGGCAAGTGAAGATTACTCTTAGAGATTGATTGCCATTCAACCTTCTCTCCATGAATGGTTATCACCGAATGTCAGCTTGTGGAAATTACTATGTGACATTTAATAAAAGTTTGCCATGTTTCATCTGGATGTGGTGGCACCTGTAACCCTAACACTTGAGAAGTGGACATAGTTAGTCTCTGTTTCATTCTTTTCTTTTTTCCCTTTGAGATAGGGTCTCACTATGTAGCCCTCGAACTCATAGAGATCCACCTGCTTTTCCTGAATGTTGAGATGAAAGGTGTTCACCGCCAACCCCAGCTCGATTTTATTTTTTAAAGTTAATTTATTACAATATATTATTATTATTATTATTATTATTATTATTATTATTAATTGTGTGTGTGTGTGTGTGTGTGTGTGTGTGTGTGTGTGTGTGTGTGTGTGTGTGTGTGACCCAGTGAGTTAGATGCTGGGGGCATTATTTTCTGGAGCGCTTGCCAGTGGCTGTGATAGTGAAGACAATGACTTCTCTTTCCCCAACAACTATGAAAATAGTTTCTTAGTGAGGGTTGGGGCCTTTCGACCACTTCTGCCAAATGATTAATCTTAAGCTCTTGGAATTTCATCTAGAGGAAGAAATAGGAGAGCAGCAGGTTAAGAGCGGCTGGTGCTTTTCCAGAAAGCCAAGTTTAATTCCCAGCACCCACAAAAGAGAGTTCACAGCTGGCTATAACTCTAACTCCAGGCGATCCAACATGCTCTTCTGGCCTCCACAGGCACTGAATGCATGTCCACAACCCCACACAAAGAAACACACATATACATATAGTTACTAATGAATCCTTAGGATACAGTGATTTTACCCCTCCACACCTAGACCAGACTCTAGGAGCATCCCCAGTTGTAGCTTAGCAGGATCCCCTTCAGGAGCATCTTGGCCTGGATGGGGGAGGAACACCCCTGCTCTCTTTCATGGGGGGAGAGATGAATGCCCCTCCAGTCTAAGCTTTTTGAAATGTTACTGCTTACTTGTATGGCCTTGTTGTGATGATAGTTTTCTTTCTTTCTTTCTTTTTTCTAGGTGTCTACAAGGACAAAACTATTCTCTCTGCCCATCCAAGTGCTATGTCTCTTTAGGAGAAAATGTGGCCTTTCATTGTCACTTGCCAAACACCTATGACACGTTTCTTTGGTCTGAAAAAGAAAATGTAAAACTTTTTTTTTTTATTAGTTCAAATTAGGAACAAGCTTGTTTCACATGTAAGTCCCTTCTCCCTCTCCCTCCCCTCACCCCCATCCCTCCTCCCCCACCCCCGACCTACCACCCACCCCATCTACCCTCCACTCCCCAGGCAAGGTAGGGCCCTCAACGGGGGCTCCCCAAAGTCCACCACATCATCTTGCCAGACCTAGGCCCTTCCCCATGTGTCCAGGGCCAGAGTGTAACCCTTCTCGTGGGATGGGCTCTCAAAGTCCCTTCTTGCACCAGGGAAAAATACGAATCCACTACCAGAGTCTCCCTGCAGTGCAGAGGCCTCCTTATTGACATCCATGTTCAGGGGTCTGGATCAGTCTTGTACTGGCCTCCCAGACAGCATCTGGGGTCGATGTGCTCCCCCTTGTTCAGGCCAACTGTTTCTGTGGGTTTCTCCAACCTGGTACAGACCCCTTCGCTCTTCATTCCTCCCTTTCTGCAACTAAGTTCCAGAGTTCAGTTCAGTGTGTATCTGTGGATGTCTGTCTCTGCTTCCATCTACCACTGGATGAGGTCTCTGAGGGTGGGGCACCGGCCGCCAGACAAAGGGCAGGGTGTAGACAGGGATCGAAAACGTAAAACTTATTTCCAAACTTTATCCAAGAAGACCAGAAGGACTTCAATATACCCTTTGTCTCCCAGGCCCACGTGGGGACCTAGAGATGCTTTGGTTCGGTCAATGTGTCCCTCCACAAGTGACCTCCTGGAGGTGATGGTTAAAGGTGAGGAGGCCTCGGTCCTTTTCAACTCGAGGACTCCTTGTGACTATTCGTTGGGTGATGCTGAGGTGTGTTGAGTACAGCTTTTATTAGTGTTCTGCTGTGGTGAGGCCAAAGGGTTGGGGATGACTGACAAGGAGAGGTAGTTATTGGGGGGGGGGCATGCCACACCATGCAGAGCCACTTGGAGAAGTAGGGCTGGCTGCAGTGCTGCAGGAGAGAGGAGAAAGGGAGAGAGGAGAGGAGAGAATGGGGGGGAGAGGAGAAATGAGAGAGAGAGAGAGAGAGAGAGAGAGAGAGAGAGAGAGAGAGGAGAGAGAAGAGAGGAGGCAGGCCAGTATCCTTTATTGTGATTTCATGAGAACGGCAGGATAAACAGGATTCAGATAGCTTCATTTGAATAATTTTAGCATCTCTAGGGCGCATGAGCCATCTTAATTCTCCAGCCCGACCCTGGGGTCATTAGGTCAGAGAAACATTGAGACCTGGAATGGCGTGCCAGACAAGTGGAGGTGTGTGAGAGTGTGGGCTCTGTTTTGGTAGGTTTGGGAATAACTAGGACAGGGGTTGCTCCATCTGAATCAGCTATTCCCAAGCAGGGAATTCTCCAGAGAACCAGTTAGGCTTCAAGATTCCTGAATATTAGGAATATAGAAAACAAGAAAACAGTCAATTCCTGGGGCCACAGAAGTGACTCCCAGGGGCCCCAGTGAGCTTGAGAGGGAGATCAGGCTCTGACTTTACACCCTCACAGAACATGCAGCTCGGGACCATCAGAACTGGTTTCCTTGTTGAGGTTTGAAGGATGGGTAGAAATTTGTGACGGTGGGGTGGGGGGAGAATGGGGAGTCTTCAGGACCCACACTACTGAGGTGAGGTTTGATGGATGGGTAGAAATTTGTGGCCAGGGGGTGAGAATTGAGGAGTCTTCAGGACCCACAGTACAGAAACAGCAAGCAAAGAGAAGGCTGAGAGGAGTGTTACAGAGGCTTAGCAACCACATTGCTGGGCTTATGGAAGAAACAGGAAGTGGGGAGGGCTTTGTGGCTTGAGTTTAGCTGGGTCAGGAAGCTACTGGTCATCAATTTAGCTGGCCATCAGCCAAGTGGGTGGCTCAGGGGGCAAAAGATAACAGCATTAGGAAATTGTCAGGTGTCTGTTGTTGGACCAGCATTAATGTCTGCAGCTGGGAACTTCCTCTTAGGTAGGGGGTGTTAGTAGTTTTTCAGCTCTGGGGGGTGGGGTGGGCATGATTTGCTGCACAGAGGTCAGATGCTAATATCTAGGGACATGTTGTTTGTCACGACTATGGGGTAGTGTAACTGTTTACATGGTGGGTGAAGTCCCAGCATTCTAAAAGGCACAGGATAATAGGCTGTCTTGTTTGATATTTTTAGTAGACATAAAATAGGATTTTAAAACACGATTCATGATGAGCTTTTCTTGCAGACATCTTTGTTATTGGGATGAACATTTGTGAACATAACAGGGTAGGAGCTTGCTTCTCCCTGGAGCCTAAGGGGGAGCCCTTACTGTGACCCATATTCACCACTTACATGCTTTTCCTTTTAGGTCTTTTTTTTATATATTGAATAAACATTTAGCATACACTAACATTTACATGAAATTCAAGTTACATGTGATATACTCTTTTTACACAGTAGTTCAAACAGATTTGTCTATATTTCTATATATACCAAATTAAAAAAAAACACTTAACAATCTACTTAATTTTTTCCATTTATTCCTTTTGTACAAAATGAGATCATGCTTTTTAACTTTGAAATATTTTGGTAAGTGTAAATAATGGGTTCTCTCCAGGTTTAAGGCATATACACTGAGAGCAGTTAGGCATTTTGTCAGAACAGAGAGTATCCTGGGCCTCACAGGTTAGGGTGGCAGCTGCCTCTGGGATCCCTGTTTGTCCACCTATTGCCCATCTATCCCTGCAGCCACACAGAGCCTGTATTTCCAAGGTCATCATCCTGACTTTACCTCCTTGAGGGCCAAGGTCTGGGCAGCACCTGTTCTTCCAGCAGCCACAGAAACTGCCAGGCTCACCTGGCCTCTTGGCGTAATTTCGTGATGGGGGCACTGAGTAGTGGACACTGGCACTGGGTGTCCAGTCCAGAGGCTCATGAGGCTTGGAGGGGAGGTGCTTGGAATAACCACCCAACTTTGGCTCCTCTTGAGTACTGCATGGAACAAAATACACTAATAGTTCCTTGGAGGATCTTGTCATACAGCATGTGACCCATCTTTCCAAGGCACTGTCAATCAAACTGGTAGCACAGTCCAGGTGACCCAAAGCAGAGCTCCTGTGTCGCCATTATCATCATCACCACCACCATCATCATCACCATCAACACAATAACCATCAACACAATAACCACCACCACCACCGTGATCATCACAATATCCATCACCACCATCATCAATATCATCACAATAACCATCACCACCACCACCACCATCATCATCCATCATCACAATAACAACCACTGTCATCATCATCATCATCACTTTTAGGTCATTTTAAACACCACGTATAGGGACTCTATTACACACAGTTGACCCGGACCAGTGGGTCATTCTTCAGTGACAGTCCTGAGAGTGACCAGGAGATCAGAAGATAAAGAGGATAGGAGGTAGAGCAGATGAGAAGGCTTGGGATCAGAACGTCTTGCAAAGCTATGTCTTATGCCAAGCAAACTTATTAAGGCCACCATCGCTGTTGCCTGTAAGATGTGGGACTTTTGGCTACTCCTCCAGCACCACGTCTGCCTGCAAGCTGCCATGCTTCCTACCAGGAAAATGGACTAAATCTCTGAACTGCAAGTGAACCACCCCAATTAAAGGTTTTCTTTATAAGAAAAATAAAAAGGACAGCATCTTACATTCCAGGGGAGAAATTGGATGATGGAGTCAGCAGAAACTATTATACAATGGGATCAAGTCAGCAGGAGGCTAATCAGGCAATGGTTTATGAAAGGGACACAGGGTATGTGCTGACATTTTGTTTGTGCACTAACAAATAAAGCTTGCCCGAAGATCAGAGGGTGGAGCTAGACAACAGTTAACCATAGAGGCCAGACAGTGGTGGCACACACCTTTGCTCCAGCACTTGGGATCTCATGCCTTTGGTCCCAGGACTTGGGAGGCAGAGACAAGAAGTGATATGGCTGGGCAGAGAGAGGAATATAAGGCGGACGGAGACAGGAGCTCACCCTTTTGGTCTGAGGATTTGGGAGAGGTAAGAAATCTCTCTAGTGGCTGGCTCCTTTACCTCTCTGATCTTTAGCATTTACCCTGATATTTGCCTCTGGGATTTTATTATTGGGACCTATTAATTAGATTTACAATCCAAGGATATCTCAAAAGCCTTACAGACTGATAATTCCATGTCTGAGAACTTCTCTTCAGGGGGAAAAGCCAAGTTCTCAGGAACCAAAACCTTAATTCCTTTGAAGCCCCGTCCTCATCCTGGACTGGTCTTTCTAAGTCCATCCCTAGGCAAGAACTAGGTTCCTTTCATCCTTTCTTCAGGGCTTCTGAGAAGCCTTGGATTGGCCTGGCTCTCCACACATAGTTTTGGGTGCCCTTGACTTCATACATTGGTTATCTTGTAGGTCATTGCCCCTCTGTGTCCTGTCTTTTCATGTCATATCATATTGGCAAGCTTTGTCTTGACTGAGTGATTATTTAACTTTCATTGTATATGTATACTCGTAAGAACTGAGCCATCAGGAAGGACTTTGAGAGCCCATCCCACGTGAAGAGATGCTCTCTCAGCCTGGACACATGGGGGAGGGCCTAGGCCTGGCCCAGGATGACATGGTGGACTTTGGGGAGCCCCTGTCGAGGGCCCTACCCTCCCTGAGGAGTGGAGGGGGGATGGATGGGGTGGGGGGCAGGTGGGGGGCTGGAGGGGAGGGGAGGGAGAGGGAGAAGGGATTGACGTGTGAAGCAAGCTTGCTCCTAATTTGAACTAATAAAAAAATAAAAAAAGAGAACGGAGCCATCTCCTCATTCTCAACAGAGGGATTTTAATGAATGCTTATTCTTCTGGAGAAGGAGAGAACAAACCGAACCAAAAATAGAACAGAGGGTATGTTGTCACATGGTGGCCAGTGTTACTGAAGAAAAACTGGGTGAGGCTGTGAGGTAGAGAGGGATGATGGTACCTCATTGGTGCAATGGGAAGGAAAACCTGTTGCAGGTTTTCTGGCTCATCAGGTCCCACTGCCCTTGGGCCCCAAATAAACACAAAGATGCTATATTAATTATTAAACTGTTGGCCAGTAAATTGGGCTTCTTTTTGGCTTAATTATTAACCCATTTCTGTTAATCTATGTATTTCCATGTGGTCTTGGCTTACCAGAGAATGCCCGGACTGTTACTCCTTTGCCACTTACATGGTGACCGTCTTTTGCGGGCTCCCTCTGCCTACCTTTCCCAGAGTTCTCCTCGTCCTAGTTTCACCTATCTTCCTGCCTCATTGGCCAGACAGCGTTTTATTCATCAACCAATAAGAGAAACATATATACAGAAGGGCATCCTCCATCAAAACCCTTTACCAAGAGAGTAGTCACTGAGCTATGGGGTGTATTGTGGGTGGGGGAAGCAGACCTTGATGTGGGAACAGAGCATGCAAAGGTCTGGAGGGTAGACAAGCTTGCTGTATTCAGCGAAGAACAAGGATCGCAGCATGGATGTAGCCGAGTGTGTATGTGGTAGACTGTAGATGTCGGCAGAGAAATGGCAGTCTTATATTGGCCATATTGAGAACTTCTTTCCAGAGAGTGGAGGAGCTAAGTGTAGTGAGCAGTTGTATCCTTTTCACTTACCTTGGCTTTGTCTTTCTCTAGGAGAGTACAAAAAGCCTCAGCTTTCAGCTCTGATCAGCTGCTCTGTGACATCCAGAAGAAGACCATCCTGCAGTGTCAGTCAGAGATAGGGTGTGATGTGTTTCTTTTGCCCCAGAAGGGCAACACAAACTACCCAACATCTGAAATCTCAGTACAGACACAGGCTCTTTTTTTTTTTTTTTGGTTTTTCGAGACAGGGTTTCCCTGTGGCTTTGGGGGCTGTCCTGGAACTAGCTCTTGTAGACTAGGCTGGTCTCGAACTCAGAGATCCTCCTGCCTCTGCCTCCCGAGTGCTGGGATTAAAGGCATGCGCCACCACCGCCCGGCTCAGACACAGGCTCTTTCAGGTTAATCTTACCATGGACTCTGACTGGAAGGCCTGCAGGAACATCTACAGATGTTCCTAAGCTACCCAACGCTCCCTTTTTAATAGTCAGACACTAGTGAGCCCCCGACATTACAAGACCTAGCTGAGGAGTGAAGATGTTTTCGTAGGATCTTAGATCCCTACCCATTGTGTCTGTCAGTGTCCCTGGTGATGAAGGGGTGACTCAGATTCTCTGGGGACACAGAGAGAAATACAACATGGGGTAGATATCAAGGGATATCAGTCCTTCATTGTAGGAAGAGAATTACTATGTTCATGAGTGAAGATAACACCTTCAGGCCCTACTCTAGTGGCCTGCCTGCCATCTAGGACCTACATCTTAAGGGTTCTACAGCCTCTTCAACAAGCACACCAGTTGGCAACCAACTGTTCAAATGTATGAGCCTATGCATGGCATTTCACATTCAAACCACAACAGGGACAGTCTTAGTTGGCTCTTTCAGCTTAGAGTTATCCAAGAAACAAGTTCTAATTGAAGGATGTCCAGATCAGGTCAGCCTGTTGGCATGTCGGTGTGGGATTGTCTTGATTGTTAGCGGATGTGGAAGAATTCAGCCTACTATGGGTAGCAGCATTCCCTGGACAGGGTGTCTTGGGATGTTTAATAAATCTGAAGAGTATGATCTTACAAGCCAGCAGGAATCATTCCTCGTTTCCTTTAGTGATGGACTATAATATGGAAGTGTAAGCCAAGTAAACCCTTTCCTCCCCAACTTGCTTTTGGTTATGATGTTTCATCGCAGCAATAGAAACCCTAACTAAGACACAGTCTAGTGTCTTTCCAGGAATTCTCATTCACAGAGTGAATGTATTTAATGTCACTGAACTGTGCCTCAAAGAATGGTTAAGGTGGAAGGTTGTGTGGTTTGTTTACCTCACCACGGAAGACACAAAATATGCATCTCTTGTGAAGAACACTTGCTGCTCATTCAGAAAAGTTGGATTTAGTTCCAAGAACCCATATCAGGCACTCATAACTCCAGATACCTTCTTCTGATCTCTGCTCAACACACACACAAAGTAAAAAGAATACTGAATAACCCTCTTATGGAAATTTATGTACATAATGTAGTATTGCCAGCTATATGGACTTGGCTGTGTAGTTAGATGGTCGCAGGAATGTCTCTGCAACAGAAGTGTTGGTCCTTTGCACCTTCCCTGGTCCTCACTTCCCATCCTCCATGTTCTCAGATTTGGTGTCTTCCTGTGCTCTACCCAGAATAGTCTAACTGTATGATGGAGTCCACGTTTACATTCCGTGCTGACCTGCTGGATCTCATGATAGCACCTCTCACAAGCTTCCTACATCAAATATGCAGAGACCAGGGGACAGCATCACACACCTCGCTTGTCTTTGTGGCTGAAAGTCAGAAGAGGAAGTGTGGAGAGGAATTTCTGGTCATCCCTAGAAATACATTAGAGAATTGAGAGGGCAGGGCCGGGTCTTGTGCAACAAGAAGCTCCCTGCTCTTGTTTCGCAACGGATGCCATCCTCTTGACAGGGATTCTGGACTCCAGTCTGCTCCATCCCATGGGTGTGTCCCCCCTGTGTAGACCGTGTCACCCGTTCTCAGTGCTGTGTGTATGGAGATCCGGCATGAAGCACTGCCATGGCTCTCATGGTTATACTGGTGTTTGGACTCGGTAAGTGCTACACGGGTCATTATTGTTAGAGAGAAGGGTAATGACTACAAACACCGGGGTTTCTAATATGGGCTTCTCCCAGGTGGCTACATAGGCGTCATTCCTGGTACCTGCCTTTCTGTCTGACCCTAATCTCTGGCCCTGAGCTCTGTAGTTGGGATCAGTGTATTACAGGATGGACGTCTGTCATTAGTGAGACGTCCTTCTCTGTTTCAGTGATTTTCAAGAAGCAGAGGATCTGCGCACACTATTGAAAGTCTCCCCTCTTTTTCCCCAGGGGGATTCAAGTTTGCATGGGATTAGCACGGGAAGAGTGAGACAAACCTCGTGCTGATCCTGAAATGAGATCAAACCCACTTCCCATTTATTCCTTGCTATCCTTAAACTAGGGATTAGCCACAGTGTGTTAATGCCAACAGGACACCGGGTTTGGAGGGACATTGCAACCATCAACACATCCTCACACCCCACCCCGCATCCGCTCCTCCTCAGAAAGCATAAATCTTCCCGTGGAGAGGCAACAAAGCCTGGCACATCCAGCTGAGGCAGGACCAAGACTCCTCCCTGCATCAAGGTTGAGCAAGGCATCCCACTACAGGGAATGGGCTCCAAACGCACCAGGGATAGCTCCTGGTCCCACTGCCAGGGCGCTCACAAACAGACCAAGCTACACAACTGCTGCCCACATGCAGAGGGCCTAGTTCAGTTCCATGCAGAATCGCCAGCCGTCAGTCCAGACTCCAGGAGCTCTCACTGGTCAGCGGTCTCAGTGAGTTTCCCAGTCATGATCTTGACCACCCGCCCTCCACATAATCCCTCCTCCCTCTCTTCGACTGTACTCCAGGAGCTCGGTCCAGAGATGGGCTGTGGATCTCTGCTTCTGCTTCCATCAGTCACTGAATGAAGGTTCTACGATGACAATTAGGGTGCTCACCAATCTGATTACAGGAGGTCAGTTCAGGCACGTTCTCTGCTATCGCTGGGAGTCTTAGACGGGGTCGTCCTTGTGGATTTCTGGAAATTTCTCTAGCACCAGGTCTCTCCCTAACTCCATGATGGCTCCCTCTATCAAGATATCTGTTTTGCCGGGCGTTGGTGGCGCCCACCTTTAATCCCAGCACTCGGGAGGCAGAGGCAGGCGGATCTCTGTGAGTTCGAGGCCAGCCTGGTCTCCAGAGCGAGTGCTAGGATAGGCTCCAAAGCTACACAGAGAAACCGTGTCTTGAAAAAAACCAAAAAAAAAAAAAAAAAGATATCTGTTTCATTGCTCTCTCTCTCTGTCTCTCCCCCAACTTGCGTAAGGATGTTGAGCATGAGATTCTTTTATTGAGAATTCTCTGTTTAGATCAGTACTCCGTTCTTTTTTTTTTTTTTTTTTTTCATCTCTTGTGGTGCCTGATACATGGGAAGATAGCGCGCTTTGCGGTTAGGCTTGCCACTTCATTTGCTCCGATAGATTGCCTTAGGTGTTGTGAATGGGGGTGGGTAACCTGGCCTCTTACACCTAGGAAGCAGGAGAAGGGAGAACCTGGAGACCCCCAGGAGGCTCTGAGGATTAGCACTCCGTTTTTAAAATTGATTTATTTGGTATTTTGAGGTCTAGTTTCTTGAGTTCTTTATGTGTTTTGGAGATCAGCTCTCTGTTAGATTGGGGCTGGTGAAGATGGTTTCCCAGTCTGTGGGCTGCCGTTTTGTCTTGCTGACTGTGTCTTTTGGCTTATAGAAGCTTCTGAGTTTCAGGAAGTCCCGTTTATTAATTGCTGATCTCAGTGTCTGTGCTCCTGATGTTATGTTCAGGAAGCGATCGCCTGTGCCAGAGCATTCAACCACCCACTTTCTCTTTTAAGAGGCTCAGTGTAACTGGATTTATGCTGGGGTCTTTGATCCACTTGGACTGAGTTTTGTGTGTGTTGATGGATATCTTCTACTATTCCAGCATCCAGTTTTCTTTACCATAGCTCTATAGTACAGCTTGGAGTCAGGGATGGTGATGCCTCCGGAAGTTCAATTATTGTCCAGGATTGTTTTAGCTCTCCTGGGTGTTTTGTTTTTCCATATGCAGCCGAATTTTTTTCTTTCGAGGTCTGTGAATAACTGTGTTGGGACTTTGATGGGGATTGCATTGAATCTGTAGATTGCTTTTGGTAAGATTGCCATTTTTACTCTGTTAATCCTACCTATCCAAGAGCATGGGAGATCTTTCCATTTTCTGGTGTCTTCTTCAATTGCTTTCTTCAAAGACCTAAAGTTCTCTCTCTTTTTTTTTTAATTAGTTCAAATTAGGAGCAAGCTTGTTTCACATGTCAATACCTTCTCCCTCCCCTCACCCCCATCCCTCCTACCCCACCCGACCTACCCCCAACCCCATCCACCCTCCACTCCCCAGGCAGGGTAGGGCCCTCAATGGGACTCCGAGAAGTCTGCCTCATCATCCTGGGCCGTGCCAGGCCCTTCCCCATGTGTCCAGGGCTAAAGTTCTTGTCATACGGGTCTTTCGCTTGTTTGGTTAGAGTTACCCCAAGATATTTTATCTTGTTTGTGGCTATTGTAAAGGGTGATGTTTCTCTGTTTTTTTTCAGCCCACTTATCATTTGTTTATAGGAGGGCTAAGGTAATGAATACAGAATCCCAGATTTATAACCTGGGTTCCTCTCACAGTTCTCTTCTTCTCTGAAGACCTGGCCTGGTGGCTGCAGAGGAGTCTTCCCTGGCCTCAGCCTGTCCCTCTGGCCCTCCTCTTTTGATCTGAGCTCTGGGGTCAGGATCATTGTATAACAAGACAGAATTCTCTTATCAGGCCCCTTTGCTGTATTTTCAGTGTTTTTAACGGAGCAGAGGATCTGGGCACAGTATGGTGAGTCTGTTCTCTGTTTTAGCTCTGGGAAAGAGAGTTTGGCTGGGAGTAGCATGGGAGAAGCTTGAAGCATCTTGATTAGATTCTGAGATGGTGTTTTCTTTGGCAGCCACTGGCACAGTTACTCAGTGATTAGTCCTTGCTATTGCAGCCATCTTTGGGGTGGAGATTCTCCACCAAGTGCTAGTAATGCCCACTTGAAATCTGCCTCTGATGACTATTGAAACAAATGGCCCAGAGGAGGGCATAGCTGCACACACAAGATTCCTCCTGAGGATACAGACATTTGATTTGGAATTGGTTTTCTTTTTCCTTCCATCTCTTCTCACCTGGGCCATTGTCTGGCTCTCTTATTGAGGTCTGCCCTTGACAAGACACTTCGTCCATGAGACAGAGTTGAAATAAACCTTGTCAAATGTGGGCATGGCACAGATGGGATTCATTTATTTTCGGAGGCTCCCAGGCTTTGTGTGATATTGGAGGTGGAATGGTGGTTGGGTTTTACATGGAAGCAAGAGACAAAGTCAGACATAGGTTAGTGATTTAATGGGGTTTCCTGTTGATTGTCCCCATTGAGTGGGAAGGTTTGGTGATAGGGGTCCCTGGTAGTGCATTAGTATTTTTCCCTGGTGCAAGAAGGGACTTTGAGAGCCCATCCCACGTGAAGGGTTACACTCTGGCCTGGACACATGGGGGAGGGCCTAGGCCCGGCCCAGGATGATGTGGTGAACTTTGGGGAGTCCCGTTGAGGGCCCTATCCTGCCTGGGGAGTGGACGGTGGATGGGGTGAAGGGCAGGTGGGGGGTTGGGGGAAGGATTGGGAGGAGGGGAGGGAGAAGGGATTGACATGTGAAGCAAGCTTGTTCCTCATTTGAACTAAAATAATTAATTACACAAAATTTTAAAAAATTAAAAAAAAAAAGAATAGCAACCCACAGGGTTCTTTCCTGGGCTGGCAGGAGACAAGGAGACAGTTGATAGCACTAAGGTATGCGAGTTATTCTTTTTTTTGTAATTTATTTTTTTTTAAATTTAAATTAGAAACAAGCTTCTTTTACATGTCAATCTCAGTTCCCTCTCCCTCCCCTCCTCCCCTGCCCCCCACTGATCCCCCATCCCAACCCCTCTCTGCTCCCCAGGAAGGGTGAGGCCTTCCATGGGGGGAATCTTCAAAATCTGTTGCATCATTTGGAGCAGGGCCTAGACCCTCCCCAGTGTGTCTAGGCTGAGAGAGTATCCCTCTATGTGGAGAGGGCTCCCAAAGTTCATTTGTGTACTAGGGATAAATACTGATCCACTACCAGAGGCCCCATAGATTGTCCAGACTTCCAAACTGACTTCCTCCCTCAGGGGGTCTGGATCAGGTCTATGCTGGTTTCCCAGCAATCAGTCTGGGGTCCATGAGCTCCCCCTTGTTCAGGTCAGCTGTTTCTGTGGGTTTCACCATCATGGTCTTGACCCCTTTGCTCATCACTTCTCCTCTCTGCAAGTGGATTCCAGGAATTCAGTTCAGTGTTTAGCGAGTTATTCTTACATGGTTTGTGTACAGTAAAGAGGATTATGTCTTTGGAAATATGCCAGAAAGTTAATTCTGAAAATGATGAGGCTTCACTTTGGAGGTGAGCTGATTAGTTTTCTTTCAACTTGACACAAGGTAGAGTGATCTGGGAAGAAGGGACGTCAAAGGAGGAATTGCCCCCACCTTATTGGCCTATGGTCATGTCTGTGGGGCATTTTCTTTTCTTTTTCCTTTTTTAAGATTTTATTTATTTATTATGTATACAACACTCTGCTTCCATGTATATCTGCACACCAGAAGAGGGCACCAGATCTCATAACAGATGGTTGTGAGCCACCGTGTGATTCCTGGGAACTGAACTCAGGACCTCTGGAAGAGCAGCCAGTGCTCTTAACCTCTGAGCCATCTCTCCAGCCCCGGGGCATTTTCTTGATTAGTAATTATTGTGGGACCTTCTCTATGGCTCCTTGGGAATCCGACTTTCCTGACGTGAGTTGACTAGTGTGTCTCTCCAGGGCCTCCACCCCAGCCTTCCATCTGGGCAGTCCCTGCAGCTGTGATTTCTAAAGGCAGTGATGTGAGCATCTTCTGAGGGACCCCTCCGGGGGTGACCGGAGTGCGTTTAACCCATTATGGACCTTATGGAAAATGGTTTGATGGTACCCCAGAGGGGGCCCAGGAGGTGTTTGAATTCAGTCTGTAGAAGATGACACCCAATAATGCGGGTGATTACTACTGTGAATACACCAAGGGAGGTGAATGGTCAGGAAAGAGTGACAAACTGGAGCTGGTGGTGACAGGTGAGTAACTGCCCAAGACACTGTTCCTCAGCACCAGTCTCTGATCCCTACCTCACTAACCCACACCTGCCCCATCACAGGCCCTGCATCTCTGCTCCCATATATTAAATCTCTTCCCTCTCCCCTCCCCTCCCCTCCCCCCTCCCCTGCTATTTCCCCCTCTTCTCTCGGCTCCACTCCTTTTCTTGTCTCTCTTCCTCTTCTTTCATTTTATCCTTTCCATTTCAATTTCCGTTTTTTTTTTCCTTGATTTTTTTTTTTCGGACATGTTCTCACATATATCACACTGGCCTTGAATTTGCTGTGTATCCAAACTTAATCATGTACTTATGATCCGTCTCCGTGTTCTCTCCTAGCACTCTCACTATAGACCCGGACAATGACACCATTCAAATGGTGATGTTTATAGAACACAGGGCACTGCGCATATTACGAAAACACTTGATCAACTAAGATGCATTCCTAGCCTTCTGTTTTGGTTTGAGATCCTCCCTCTTTTCTGGCTGCGTCAGAGCCCCCCTTCTGTGTGGTGACTACAGCCCCCAAGGGACAGAGTTCATGGAACTGAGAGGGCCTTTCTGCCTTCCTAGACCTCTCGATGGGCTTGGTTCATGGAGAATAATAAAAGCATGTTTTGTGATCTCTCCAGATTAGCAATAGTTGAGTTTCTTTTTGTCGTCATCTTTTCTTCTCTCCAGCTGAACTCTGTGAACTGTAGGCTTATTTTTAGCCGGGCTAAAAATAACAGGGCTGTACCATCCAGTTTTTTTCTGTCAACTTGACACAAGCTAGAGTCATCAGAGAGGAAGGAGTCTCAGTTGAGGAAATGCCTTCATGAGATCCAGCTGCAAGGTATTTTCTCAAGCAGTGATCAATGGGGGAGGGCCGAGCCCATTGTGGGTGATGCCATGGCTGGGCTGGTGGTTCTGGGTTCTATGAGAATGTGGGCTGAGCAAGCCAGAGGAAGAAAGCCAGTTAGCAGCAACCGCTGATGGCCTCTGCATCAGCTCCTGCCTCTAGCATCCTGCCCTGCTTGTCCTGACTTCTTCAGTCATGAACAGCAATGTTGAAGTGTGAGCCAAATAAACTCTTTCCTCCCCAACTTGCTTGTTGGTCATGGTGTTTAATCACAGCAATTGAAGTCCTAACTAAGAGAAGGGTCTTTTTGCAATTCTTTTGAGACAGTGTCTCACCATGTGACTCTGTCTGGCCTTGAAACCACAATATAGAGCAGGTTGCCTTTTTTAAATATACAAATTAGACAATCTTATTTTACATATCTATCCCAGTCTCCCTCTCTCTCCCATCCTCCTATGCCCCCCACCGATGCCCCCATTCCCATCCCCAATCTTCTCCCCAGGGAGGGTAAGGCCTTCCATGTGGGATCATCAAAGTCTGTCAAGTCATTTGGGGCAGGGCCAAGACCCTCCCCCATGTATCTAGGCTGAGAGAGTATCCCTCCATAGGGAATAGAGAGCGGGTTGTTTTTAAACTCACAAAAATCCATCTGCATCTGTCTCCCGAGTGCTAGAATTAAAGACACGTGTCACCATGACCAACTAATAGTGGAGTCTTTTTACTCCAGGTGTTTACAAGGAGAAGCCATCCCTTACCGTGGATTCAGGACCTCAGGGTTTCTCAGGAAGAAATGTGACTCTCCTCTGTCACCTACCTCGTTTCTTTGACATCTTCATCCTCTGTGGAGGTGGAAATGCTTCCTTTCCCCAGAACTGTTCAAGTCAGTCTCACAACACTTTCCTCATCTCCCCTGTGAGCCCAGGGCACAGGAGGACCTACAGATGCTTTGGCTCTTACGAAAGCAATCGCTACTTGTGGTCACTCCCTAGTGATCCCCTTGAGTTGTCCATCCCGGGTAAATATGTCTGGTTCTTGTTCCTTATCTCAGTGCTCAGTCAAGTGGGATGCAGCAATTCCACTGTGTGTCAGGCATGTGTTGGCTTTTGCACACTGCACCGATGTCCTGCCTTGAGTCACTTCATTTCCATTCTGGAATCTAAACGTCATCTGCAGGTTATGTGAAATTAGGGCATACTCAGGTATATCCCTTTGGAAAAGAGATGCCATTAACCACCATGATACATGGTGTTCCCCCCATTTATTGGCCGTGTAAGCTACTGGAGTGTGTTCACGCTTGCACACACAGACACACACACACCCCTTGCTAGCTAATAGTGATAGAGAATTTGACAGGGTCTATGGTAGTTTCCTCACTCAGGAAGACTTTGGTCTTTGTCTCATATTGTATTTTATGAACACAGTGCTGCCTATGAGTAGCCATCACGTGGGTGGAGAAAGCATGAAGACGTTTGCCAAGGAGAACAAGAGGAATCTTAGTCAAGACATTGTAGGATTATGTAGGGAGAGAGTACATCCAATCTCCAAGATGGATACGATTGAGTTCCGTATCCTTAGCTCATCCGGTTATTTGGTAGGTTTCAGAGGTTCAGTGGAAGTGCCATCTTCTAGGTATGGAGACTGTGGGCACAGATGTGTTCTCTAAGAGCTATGGGGAATTGTGAATGCTCACGTGTTAAGGATGGAAGGGTCGACCTGAGGAGGCAGAAAGAAGAAATGTCAGATGAAAGACAGAGCGAGACTTGTTGGCTAAAGAGAGGGTTTTGTGTAGCAGGGCATGGGAAGAGGGCTGGAAAAGAAGCATGAAAAGAACCACAGTACATTGAATATGTCTATGAAACTTCAAAGAATGAAACTGTTAGGAAATAAACCAAACAACACTAATAGCGTGTTACCTTTACCCAAGTGCACACATTGCTTGCACTAAGTCAGACAGCCAACTGCAGCAATAGAATACAGAGTGTGAATGTTCCAGGTAGAGCTAAGTAGGGGATGGTGTGTAATGAGCTTGGGTGTAAACAGTCATCAGGTGGGGGGTGTCTGGTGGTTGCACCAGTTAGCTTCATTGTGAATTTGCCATACCCTGGAGTCATCTGAGAGGACAGCCCTGAGTGAGGAATTGTTCAGATCAGATAGTCCTGTAGGCATGTTTGTGGTGTAATCTTTTGCTCTTGAGCTGACTGGGGAGAGCCCAGCCGACTGTCCATAGCACCATTATTTGACAGTTGAGCTATAGAAGAATGTTCATGAAGGAGGGTCAGAGGGACAATTCTAGAAAAGGAAATGAGGCTCCCTGAGATGCTGGCTTCTTATTCTCCAAAGATACCGGGAGGAGAGAAGTTAGGAAGGTGTAGATGGGTAACTAAACAGGAGAAAAAGGAAAATGAGGACCCAGGGGTTCTATAACATACCCAAGCCACGACTGTGGATAAAGCTGTTAACTTCTCTTTCTCCGAGGCATGGTCTCCTGTCTTTTCCTGTTATTCAACTTTTTTGAGACACTACCTCACTGTGTAGTTTTAGGTGTCCTGGTAGTCTGTAAGTAACCAGGCTGGCCTCACACTCACAGAGATCCAAGTGCCCCAGTTTCCCAAGTGCTAGCATTAAACGTGTGGGCAATGCTGTGCCTGGCTGCCATTCAATTCTTTGTCAGTGTCATGGAATGAATTTAGCAGTCTCGCATATGACTGCCAGTGCCCGTGGTGTGAACACTAGAATTGTAAGACCCTGGAATTAGAGAGGCAGAAAATTGTGTTCCAACATGGTTTCTGTTCTAGTTTCCTGCTTGTGTTCTTACCCAACCACCCTCAGTGACAGTGTGACCTAGACGTCTAAGATAAATCAACTTTCCTCTCCAAGTTGGTATTCATCATAAACATTTTATTCCATCAACAGAAAGGAAACTAGAATAGTGATAAACATATTTAGACACTTGCTTAAGGGCAATATTTTCTGACGGCCATTGAATTTACTGCCACGGTCAAAGATAACCTGCATGAGCCTGGGTTGCGTAGCTGAAGGAGAATGTGGCATCTCTCAGCTCAGACACCTGGTAACATCTCAACAGAGTTCCTAGTTGGCTAACGTCCAAGCATCTCTCTTATATTCATGTCCCGATGGGAGGAGATTGAAATTGTCCTCTTGCGTATATTATTTATCGATTCTGTTTTGAGTTATTTCCACATGGTTCTTCACCAAACCCATCCTGTCTTCTCTTCAAACCTCCCCCAGACTCCTTCCCTTCTTTGGCCGTCATGGCAACATCACCTTTCTCCTGCTACCCTGGTCACCAGCTGTCTCTCCACTTTCTTCTGGACTCTGACATCCATTTATCACACAGCAGGTTCAGACAAAACTTAATTGAAATATTTTGGGATTATAATATAATCACAACATCTCTGCCTTACCGTTCTTTCCTCCAAACCCTCCTACATCTGCCCTACTTCAAATTTCTGACCTCTATCTTCACCAGTTTTATTATGGTTTTGTTATATATATATATTATATGTGTGCCTGACCTCTATGTCTGTGTAATGTTGCTGGTGTATGTGTTTCCTGTGTTAGCCCTCTGCCACTGGACAGTCAATCAGCTGATGTTCTCTTCTCTCTGAAATGCCTTGAGTCTTGCTCTCCATTTTCCTTAGTTGCCTATAGCTCTTTTGTCTAGCACATAAAACTTTTTATTGCTACATATTCATTGTACAACGTGATGCTTTCTTTCACTCACATGTTCAAGTTTGACTTGTGTTCCATCCATGCTCCTGCGTTCATGCTGTGTGTGATAAATCGGATGGGAAAAGAAAGCAGGGTGGAAGATGGCAACAGGGGAAAAATGCCATTTTTGGACACAAAATGAACATTATGTGTTCATAATTATGAACTAGGTGAACTAGGGATAAATACTGATTCACCGCCAGAGGCCCCATTGATTGGCTGGTTTTTCTTAAAGGACCACTACATTTGGTCTTAGAACAAACACATCTCTACATGACTTACAGAAACACCGCTTCCAACAAATACACAGAACTGTATGGAGAGCTGAGGTGGCTTTTGGGTTGGCCATTCCATTATGAACCCAGTGAAGCTGCTCTTGCCACTGAGGCTGCCTCAGACCGAAGATGAATGGGACAAGGGCTAAAGGGTTCCTGATATCCGGGTGATGACCTAGTCACCACTGATAGGCTCTGGACATCGAGGCATCACTGCCATTGGCTGTGTGACCATTTGTGAACCCACTGACCTTCCATGGAGAGTTGTACACTCGTGGTCACACGGATGGCTCTGGTTAAATATGTTGGATCTCAAAACTCAAGAGAAACAAACACTTTGCTATAGAAAAGGGACTTGAGGAGAGGATGAGGGTGTGTAGAGGCAGGCGAGAGATAGAAGGTGAGGAAGCCTGAGCACTTAGAATAATTGTCCAAGAATCATGGACAGAGCGACATCCAGTATTGACCAAACCAACTAGATTACTGCGATGTGGACTGTGAGATTTCAGCTAAGCGACATAGTATGAACTTTCACCTTGCAAATACAGACTGGATCCTAAGTAGTTAGTGGCTGGGGTTGCACCACAGCGTCTAGTGGATATACTAGAGCCACAATAACATTATCCTAGTAATAAGAACCAATTCAGTTCTATATAGTCTGTATTGATTTTGGTACAGGCTCTGACACTCATCTCATTTCGTGCTTTGTTCCAAAGGAATACGATCCTGCCATGAGTAGAAAGTGCAGTAGCTTAATTTTGTAATCTAAGTGCCCCTAGTTCACCCAACCCAAAAGCCTCCTTAGCTCTCCATACAGTTCCGTGTATTTGTTGGAAGCAGTGTTTCTATAAGTCATGTAGAAATGTGCTTTGTTCTAAGACCAAATGTAGTGGTCCTTTAAGAAAAACCAGCCAATCAATGGGGCCTCTGGTGGTGAATCAGTATTTATCCCTAGTTCGCCGATGGATTTGGGAGCCCAATCCACATAGAGGGATACTCTCTCAGCCTAGACACATGGGGGACGGTCTAGGGCCTGCTCCAAATGCTATGACAGACTTTGAAGCTCCCTCATGGAAGGCCTCATCCTCCCTGGGGAGCAGAAAGGGGATGGATAGGGAGTTGGTGGGGGCCAGGGGAGGAGCGGAGGAAGAGTGAACTGGGACTGAGGTGTAAAAGAAGTTTGTTTCAAATTAAAAAAAAATTAAAATTAAAAAAAGAAAAATCAACCGAAAATAAGGTTGATGTTTGTTGGCAGAAAAACATTAAATTTTGCTTTTTGTTTCCTCCACAGAGTCTTCCTCTACAGATTAGAGAATTGCATCCGGCTTATCCTGGCTATCGTCATCTTGTTAGGCCTTGGAGCTCTATTGCTGGATGCTTGGAAGAGCAGAAGACAGCCACGAGGCCTTCGGAGAGTCCCAAGTGGAGAGCCTAGCTGTCCCTTTCTACACCTCAACAAAGCGCTGGCAATAAAGACTCTAAAGGAGATGTGATCTCTGCTGAGTACTCAGTGTCTGCGGATGTGTTTCAATGCCTGTGATGTCACTGGAATGTCAGAAAACTTGGTGTGCCTTTTAGGAGAGATTCCCCGTTCCTCTCCTCTATCTCCCGTGGGACGTCTGTGTGTAGTACACATCCCTCAAATCTTAGTCCTTCTCATGTGACTGTTTTCCTCTTTATTCTTCCCGGCTCCCCCGTGGACATCCTACTTTTAAATGTGAGTGAATGGCATTTAAATTTTTTAAAACTCTAAATGAAAAAAAATCTGATGTTACATACCAATCCCCTGGACTCCTCCCACTCCCCATCCTGCCCCCCCCCCACAGCTCAGAGGGGATGAGGCCTCCCCTGGGGGACCATCGTAATCTGTCACACCATTTATGGCAGGACCAAGGCCCTCCTTCCTGTATCTAGGCTGAGAGAGTATCCCGGTATTCCCATACCGGGAATGGGCTCCAAAGAGCCAGTTCATGCACTAGGGTACAGTTTCCTTTCTCTCTACTCCTAACCATCCCTCCTTCCCCTCTCTCTCAGACACACCCTGCTCTTTGTTTCCCTTCAGAAAAAGGCAGGCCTCCGGGAGACAGCAACCACACAGGACAAAACGAGATACAAAAATAAAAGGTAAAAGCCCTCATAGTGTGACTGGACCATGCAACCCAAAAGGAGGAGCATGTCCCGAGAACAGGCAAAAGTGTCAGAGGCTGTCTGGGTTGCATTATTATAGATCTCAGAAAAACACCATAACATATTTGTACAGAACATAGCTCAGCCATGTGTAGGTCCTGAGACTGATGCTTCCTTCTCTGTGGGCCCATTTGAGCCCAGCTTACTTGATTCAGTAAACTGTGCTTTCCTAATGTTTTCCATCCCCTCTGACGCCTAAAGTATTTCCTACCCTTCTCCTGTGGGATTCCTCAGTCTTCAAAGGAAGGACCCAATGTAGATGTTCAGTTTAGACATTCTCTCAGCATGATATCTGTCTGTGGGTCTCTGCACCCTCTGCCTGCATCTGCTGCCCGAGAAAAGCCTCTCTGATGATGACAGATCCCGCCTACTCCCTCCCCCACCCAAATGCTTGTCTTGGAACATTTAGGGCTTGCTGTGGTAGGATATCTGTGTGCTGGAGGAGATATGGTACCCTGGCTGTTCTTGATTGTGATTTGACAGTCATATCTAGGCATCTGAGTTTGGGATGATAGGTCTAGGTGATGCTTTCTAGATTTTTTTTTTTTTTTTTTTTTTTTTTTTTTTGTGGTTGTTTTACCTTTGTCTCCTGTCTGGAATTTTGGAGAGTGTGATGGCTGCTCTGCATCTTTTCCTGGCCTGTTCTGCTGTTATCTTCACAGGGAATGTCTGCTGCTGTCAGAGGCTGGGATAATGGGATGAACTGGGGGGGGGAGGTAGGTTGGAGGAGGAGGTTTTTGTGCCCCCTTAGGGGTGGAGTCAGAGAGAAAGGGAGACCACTGCAGATTTCCTGCCACTGGGCTTGGGATAAAACTAGGGGTATGGGATCTCAGGGGTAGTAGAAGAGGTGTGGGCCTGCCATCAGCCTACTTGTTGCTCTAGAGGAGAGGCCCTTGAGTTATCATGCCTTGGGTTGGGGTCTGGGATAAAGCAATGAGAGGAAGAAGGTTTGTGAGAAGGGGAGAAGATCTCTGGGATCCAAGGGACAGACAGGAAGCAGGGGTTGGGTTGCCAAGTGTGTTCTTCTACAGAGCTGAAGATGAGGCTAGAGGGGGAACAGTGAGAGATGTTTTGTGGGCAAGGTTTAGAGTTTTCTGGCAGGCATAGCTGGCGGGTTAACTTAGGGCTGTTTGCTGTACATGGTGGGCTTTTTCTCGTTCTGCTCGGCTGGTGTGTTCCAGGGAATGTCTTTGTTTTCTTATTTAAAATTATGTTTTTATTGACAATTTGTGCTCGCCTCCCAGTCTGCTCATGTCTGCCCCACTCCCCTGTGACCTGCCCCCCCCCACCAAGAAATAAAATAAAATCCATTTGTTTGTTGTCCAAATATTCACTGGAGCATGGTCAGATTCCTAGTGGCAAGCCTCCCAAGGGAGATCAACTCTCTGCCGGTATCACATGAGAAGCCACTGAGAAGAGTTCCACTTTGGCTTGCACTCTTGAGCATGGTGGGGCAGGTCCAGCCTCACCCAGAGACATCAACCTGGCTTCAGGGGCAGCCCCAACACAGATATCTGCATGGGCTTCACTGGTAATTTGGACCACAGCCACTAACATTGCCCATGGTCATATCAGGACCTCCAACACACTCATTGTTAGGATTCAGGCATTATGCTGGCCCAATCCCTGCCATCTGGCAGGATGCCTCTGCCGGCATTCATGCAGCCCAGTGGACTACATCATGCATTGGGTGGCCATGTAAGCCTCTGTAAGAATGTAAAAAAAGTCCCTTTTAATCAAGCTCTGCTAGATCCTTGTTGTCTTCACTATCTCCTTTCTTGGTCAACTGCCATGGCTCTCTCTTTACCCTGCTTTTAAATAAACTTCCACCTGGGTTTGTTGTATTATGTGGCTCATTCTTGCCAGCACTACTAAACAACGACACTCCTGCTCCTCAGTGGCTGCACAGATCATGAGTCTCAGCATGGTCTAAGGTCTTATACCACACACATCAGCATGGCCCCCTGAGGCAGAAAAGCCAAGGACTTCACTGAGGCGTCTCACAAAGGTACAGCCTGTAAATGTTCACACAGATCTCGGGATTTATCATGTCTTGGGGCAGCATTGTGTACCACCAATACCAACATGGCCTCCTGAAGTATCTCAAGACCATGGTCGGCCTTGGAGGAGGTCCAGTCTGAAAAGTAAGACTTCCCTCTTCTCTGGCTTTCCTCGTTGCCCAGAGCCGTGGGGATCCCATGTCCAGGAAGCAGGTTGGGGGCTGAGTCTGTGTCTACATGAGCTCTAGAATGTTGCATAGCATCCTGCTGAGTCTACTGGGCAATGACAGTATGTAGACCTCACCTGTCCCCACTATCACATCTCCAGGTCTGCCACTCTCCCTAGTCTCCATGAGAACTGGATGTCAACTTTCATTTTATTATTTAGCCCTTCTGACTAGAGTAAGATGAAATTTCCAATTAGTTTTAATTTGAATGTCTGCGATGGCTCAGGATGGTGAAGACTTTGGAAAATATTTCTTAGCAATGTGTATTTCTTGTTCTGAGAATTCTCTGTTTAGTTCCATATTCCGTTTTCAAATTTTCGTTTTTGTTTTGTCAGTCAGATGTAGGGACTTGGCTCTGTAGTTATCTGGTCAGGGGAATTTACTGAGAACATGCACACACTACAGAAGCACTGGTCCCCAGCGTCCATGATGTCACATTTGGCCTCTGCCTGTGTCCCAACAAGAAGAGTCTAGCTGTTCCAGTAAACTTTACATTCATGATCTGTGTTGTCTGGCTGCAATTCAGACAGAAATATTGGCTAAAGTCTCTTACACCAGATATGGGGATACCAGGGAACAGCATCCCCCAACCCCTTTAAATTGTGTCATTGAGAATTTAAAGCCAGAATTGTAAGTGCACAGAAGAACTGTTGCCCATCCCAGAGCTGTGGGGTAGAAGTCAGAGAGAGGTCTTGTGTAAGAACATATCCTGTTCCTCTTTTGTGGTGGATGTCACCACCCTGTCCCTCAGCCTTCTCATTCTCATGAGTGTGTCCCTCTGTGTGGACTCTGTCACTGGTTCTGAGTTCTGTTTAT
This sequence comes from Cricetulus griseus, assembly GCF_003668045.3. NCBI lineage: Eukaryota > Metazoa > Chordata > Mammalia > Rodentia > Cricetidae > Cricetulus > Cricetulus griseus. Next base: position 23,072,338 of record NC_048602.1, on the reverse strand, counting down.
GTGGAGATCTGTCATGAAGCACTGCCATGGGCCTTGGAGCTGCTCTTCTGGGACTTGGTAAGTGAGACAGGGTTCATCATTTTTTAGCCAGAGTGGTAAGGAATAGAGAATCAGAGATTTATAACCTGGGCTCCTCTCACAGATCTTTTTCTCTATAAGAGCTGGCCTTATGGCTGCAGAGGAGTCTTCCCTGGTCAGCCTGTCCATCTGTCTGTGGTCTCTTGATCTGAGCTCTGGGGTTGGGATCAGTGTATAACAAGACAGACTTCTCTTATCAGGCCTTTTGCTCTATTTTCAGTGTTTTTAGTGGAGCAGAGGATCTGGGCACAGTATGGTAAGTCTGTTCTCTGTTTTATCCAAGGGAAATTGAGTTTAACTGGGAGTAGCATGGGAGGAGCTTTTGACATCTTTGGTAGATCCTGAGATGGGATTTTCATTGGCAGCCACTGGCACACTTACTTAATGATTAGTCCTTGCTATTGTAGACATCTTTGAGGTGGAGATCCTCCATCAAATGCTGGTAATGCCAACTTGATATCTGCCTCTGATGGATATTGAAACAAATGCCCCCAAGGAGGTGGCACCTGCACACAATATTCCCTCCTGAAGATATGACACTTGGTGTCAATTTTTTTCTTTCTTCCCTGCCTCTTCTCACCTTGGCTGTTTCTGGCACTATTACTGAGATCTGTTCTTGGGAAGATCCAAGCTTAATGAAATAGAGGTGAATAAATGAAGTCTAATGTGGGTGTTTCAAAAATGTGATTTACTTTTTTCAGAGGCTCCCATACTTTGTGTGCTTTTGGAGGTGATTGTAGTGGTTGGGTTTTACATGGAAGCAAGAGACAGGCCAGACATAGGTTAGTGATTTAATGCGATTTCCTGTTGATTGGGCCAAGAAAGTGGGAAGCTGTTGTGATCGGAATGGCAACCCCTGGGTTTATTCCTGGACTCTCAGGAGACAAGGAGTTGGACAGTTGATAGCACTAAGGTATGAGAGTTATTCTTACATTGTTTGTGCACAGTAAAGATGATTATGTCTTCAGAAATATGCCAGAAACTGAATTCTGAAACTGATGAGGCTTCACTTTGGAGGTGAGCTGATTAGTTTTCTTTCCAGTTGACACAAGGTAGAGTGATCTGGGAAGAAGGGACATCCACAGAGGCGTTGCCCCCACCATATTGCCCTATGGTCGTGTCTCTGGGGCAATCTTTTGATTAGTAATTGTTTTGGGCGACTCTATGGCTCCTTGGTATGCTGTCTCTCCTGAAATTAGTAGACTAGGGCTTCTTTCCTGTGTCTCTCCAGGGCCACCACCCCAACCTTCCATCTGGGCAGTTCCAGGAGCTGTGGTTTCCACAGGCAGTGATGTGAGCATCTTCTGCAGGACCCCTCCAGGGGTGACCACAGCTCGTCTAAACCGTTATGCACCCAATGTAAAATGGTTGGAACATACCCCAGAGGGAGCCCAGGAGGTGTCTGAATTCAGGCTGCAGGATATTACACACAGCAATGCAGGGATTTACTACTGTGACTACACCAAGGGAGGTGAATGGTCACGAATTAGTGACAAAGTGGAGCTGGTGGTGACAGGTGAGTAACTGTCCAAGGACACTGTTCCTCAGCATCAGTCTGTGATGTGTCCTTCACTGAACCACGTCTGCCCAACACCTGCCCTGTATCTCTTCACTCTCCTCCCCTCCCCTCCTCTCCCCTCCCTTCCCCTCCTCTCCCCTCCCCTCCTCACCTCTCTCCTCCCCTCCCCTCCTCCCCTCCCCTCCACTCCCCTCCCCTCCCCTCCTCTCTTTCCCCTCCTCTCCTCTCCCCCTCCCTCCTCCTCCCCTCCCTCCTCCTTTTCCCCTCCTCTCCCCTTCCTCCTCTCCCTCCCTCCTCTCCCCTCCCTCCCCTCCTCTCCCTCCCCTCCCTTCCTCTCCCCTCCCCTCCCGTCCGCTCCCCTCCCCTCCTTCCCCTTCCCTCGTGTCCTCCTCCCTCTCCTTCCCCTCCCCTCCCTCCTGTCCTCTCCTCTCCCTCCCCTCCTCTCCCCTCCCCTCCCTCCTCTCCTCTCACACCCTCCCCTCCTATCCCCTCCCCTCCTCTCCCTCCCCTCCTATCCCCCTCCCCTCCCCTCCTCATCCTCTCCCTCCCCCTCCTATCCCCCATCCCTCCTTCCCTCTCGCTCCCCTCCTCTCTCTCCTCTCCCCTCCTCTCCCCTCCCCTCCTATCCCATCCCTCCTCTCCCCTCCCCTCCTATCCCATCCCTCCTCTCCCCTCCCTCCCCTCCTCTCCCCTCCTCTCCCCTCCTCTCCTCTTCTCTCCTCTCCCCTCCTCTCCCCCTCCTCTCCCCTCCCCACCCCTCCCCTCTCTGCTCTACTCTACTCTTTTTCTCTCGTCTCTTTCTCTTCTCTCATTTCAGCCTTTCCGTTTCAGTTTCCATTTTTATTGACAGGTTTCTTTGAGACATCTTCTCACGTGTCTCCTACAGCCCTTGAACTTTCTTTTCTTTTCTACTCAGATTATGATTTTATCGTTTTCATTTTTGCTTGAAAGGTTTGGTTTTAATCTACTAGTAGTAATTTATGGTAAGTTCAGCTTTCTAGTTTTTGAGTCAGAATGGACAAGTCAGAGGGCATAACCCAGGAAATGGCAGTGAGAACCCAGAAGGCATACCATGTGCTCTCTGGATCACAGAGAAGCGACCACCTCTTCCCAAACCCTTGCGCCCACTGTAAACTCTGTTCATACCTCCACGTTTTTAAGTCAGAATTAGTCTAATAAAAAAATCACATTAAAAAGGTAAAATTGTTTAAGTGCAATATTAACTGATCTGTGTTTTATAAATTTTAATCCATAAAAATATAAATAAGAATGGTAAATTTTTAAGAAAAGAAATATACATTTAGTGCAAGTTATGAATTACATTTCATCTCCAGTGTCAGCAGTGAAACATCCTGAAATAAAAGAATAATCTAATTTCAAGAAAAAAGTTCCACTGAACATCCGGGATCTCTTGCTCCCCAGACTGATAGCTGGGAAACCAGCATGGGACTGATCCAGACCCCAGGAACGTGGGTTTCAGTGAGGAGACCTCGAAAATCTATGGGACCTCTTGTAATAATTCAGTACTTATCCCTAGCATAGGTGTGGACTTTGGGAGCCCATTCCACATAGAGGATACTCCCTGAGCCAAGACACACGGGGGTGGGCCTAGGCCCTATCCCAAAGGATATGATAGACTCTGATGACCCCCTTGGAAGGCCTCACCATCCAGCGGGAGCAGAAAGGATTTGTGATAGGTAGGGTGTTAGTTGGGGGGAGGCTGGGGAGGACAGGAGGGAGAAGGGAACTGGGATTGTCATGTAAAACAATCCTGTTTCTAATTCAAATAAAAAAGTTGGAAAAAAACCATTGTTTAATTATGCTGAACAGCACTGAATGTCATAGTAGGAATTTTAGAGATAGAAAATTTGCATATGAGTAGGTCACATTATCCATAAAGTCTGAGAGGAAAAAAAACTGATCAGAGTCCTGTTTCTTTGTTTTTGATCTGAATCACGCCACACATGCTAGGGGATTTCATTCCCATCTCAAGATGTTGCTGATTGGCCAGCAGTGGTGTGTGTGCACATTTCCAAGCCTGGAGTGCTGTGTACCAACTACGTGGTTAATGGCACAAGAAAGATTCCCTTTGTGTGATGAAACCTCAGTAAACTCACACCAATTTCAAGAGGTTTCCTTACAGCTCAGAAAAGGCAAGGGGAAGGAGAGAGAAGCTCTTTTGGAATGGAGAAAGGGAATGCTTAACTATACGTTTCCTGAGTTAAACAGAACAGTTCTGATATAAAAGGGCAAGACCTTGCAGTCATAATAGATGGCTCAATTCAAAGGAATCCCTCCAGAAACAGGGACTGAGAACGTGTCTCTGTGGTGCTGAAGGCCAGCCAGAGGCTTGAGGATTCCAGGGAAGGCTCCATCTGCATGAAGGCTCAGGCCTGTACGCTCACTACACAGCCTCAGCGAATGCAGCCAGTGCAGATCGACATGAGATGAACTACTGCCCTTGAACTTTCTATGTAGCCAAACATAACCTTGACTTTATGATCCCTCTGCTTCTCGTCTCCTAGCACTAGCATCACCGACCTGGACAACGACACCATTCATAGGGTGGTGGGCATAGAACAAGGGGCACTCTGCATATCAGGCAAGAACTCCACCATCTAAGATTCCAACTCAGACTCCCTGGTTTAGTTTGCGATCCTCCCTCTGTGTTGATGCTGTTCTGGGCTCCCCTCAGAACTGTGACTATAGCTCCTAAGGGATGCAGTTCATGGATCTGCCACCAGCCTTCTGTACATATGTAGAGCCTCTCTATGATCCTGGTTCATGGAAAAATAATAGAAACCTATTTTGTGATCCTGAAGCTTAGCGAGAGATGACTTTCCTTTTGTCTTCATCTTTTCTTCTCTCTGGTCAGACTCTGTGAATTTTAGGCCATTTTTAATCAATCTAAAAGTAACCGGGCTGTTCTGCATAATTTTTTGTCAAGTTGACACAATGGAAGGAGTCTCAGTTGAGGAAAGGCCTCCATAAGATCCAGCTGTAAGGTAAAAGCAGACAGACACTCACAGCTAAACACTGAACTGAACTGAACTGGAATCCAATTGCAGAGAAGGACGAGTGATGAGCAAAGGGGTCAAGACCAGGCTGGTGAAACCCACACAAACAGCTGACCTGAACAAGGGGGAGCTCTTGGTCTCCAGACTGATATCTAGGAAACCAGCATGGGACTGATCCAGACCCCAAGAACATGGGTGTCCGTGAGGAGGCCTTGGAAATCTATAGAGTCTCTTGTAGTAGATCAGTATTTATCCCTAGACTTTGGGAGGAGCCCATTCCATGTAGAGGGATACTCCCTGAGCCTAGACACATGGGGGAGGGCCCAGGCCCTATCTCTATGGGTATGACAGACTCTGAAGACCTCCTATGGAAGGCCTCACCCTCCCTGGGGAGCAGAAAGGATATGGGATAGGTAGGGTGTTAGTGGGGGGTGCAGAGGAGGAGGGGAGTGAGAAGGAACTGGGATTGACAGGTAAAACAATCTTGCTTCTAATTTAAATTTAAAAATGGAGAAAAAATAAAATTAAATCTTAATCTAAAAAAAAAAGATCCAGCTGCCAGGCATTTTCTCAAGTAGTGATTAACGTGGAAGGCCCCACCCATGGTGGGCACTTCTACCCCTGGGCAGGTGTCCTGGGTTCTATAAGAATGTGGCCTGAGCAAGCCAGAGGAATCAAGCCAGGTAGTAGCACCCTCTGCATCAGCGCCTGCCTCTAGCATCCTGCCATGTGTGAGTTCCTGTATTGGCTTCTTCAGTGATGACCAGCCATGTTGAAGGGTAAGCCAATAAACCCTTTCCACCTCTACTTGTTTACTGTTTATGGCGTTTCATCACTACAATAGAGGCCTTAACTAAGAGAAGGGTCTTTTTGTAATTCTTTTGAGACTGGGACTCACCAAGTAATTCTGTCTGACCTTGAAACTTGGGTATAGAGCAGGTTGTTTTTAAACTCAGAAAGATCCATCAGCATCTGTCTCCTGAGTGCTAGAATTAAAGACATGTGTCAACATGATCAACTAATAGCAGGGTCTTTTTATTCCAGGTGTTTACAATGACAAGCCATCCCTTACTGTGGATTCAGGACCTCAGGGATTCTCAGGAAGAAATGTGACTCTCCTCTGTCACCCACCTCGTTTCTTTGACGTCTTCATCTTCTGTGGAGGTGGAAATGCTTCCTTTCCCCAGAACTGTTCAAGTCAGTACCACAACACTTTCCTCATCTCCCCTGTGAGCCCAGGACACAGGAGGACCTACAGATGCTTTGGCTCTTACAAAAACAATTTCTACTTGTGGTCACTTCCTAGTGATCCCCTTGAGTTGTCCATCCCAGGTAAGTATGTCTGGTTCTTGTTCCTTATGCTTGTGCTTAGAGAGGCTGAAGAGATGCCATGGGCCATATATGAATTCCACTGTTACGTCTCCTATGCTGTTTGTTGCCCAGGGCACTGCTATTCTGAGTGTAATCGCTTCATTTACATTATGGACTCTGGACATTATGTGTTAATTGTATTATTTTTGGGACGGATACAAGTGGAGATCCATCCGGAGAATAGAAGTATTCACCTATCCATAATGGCAACCATTGTAAAAGATAGTGTGCCACTTGACTGGTGACCGTTATCCTCCAATGTTCATTTCTGTGTTGTCTGTGAGTCAAGTACATCACTAGACTATGGTGATGGAAAATCTGCTAGTTCCTCCATTGATGGTGATTTTTTGATCATGATTTTTTAAATTTCTTTTTTTATTTCATTTTTATAAAATTATAATTTCACATGTCAATCCCTTCTCTCTCTCCCCTCAACCCCCCACTACCCCTCCCCTTCTGATCCCCATAGAAGGTAGGACCGTCCACGGGGGGCTCCCCAAGATCCACAACATCATGCTGGGCTGGCCGTAGGCCCTCCCCCATGTGTCCAGGCCAAGAGTGCATCCCTTCACGTGGGATGGGCTCTCAAAGTCCCTTCTTACACAAGGGAAAAATACTGATGCACTGCCAGAGGCCCCATAGGGTCCCGAGGCCTCCTCGTTGACTTACACTTTCAGGGGTCTGGATCAGTCCTGTGCTGGCCTCCCAGACAGCAGTCTGGGGTCCATGTGCTCCCCCTTGTTCAGGCCAGCTGTTTCTGTGGGATTCACCAGCCTGGTCCTGACCCCTTTGATCTTCATTTATCCCTCTTTGTAACTGGGTTCCAGATTTTAGTTCAGTGTTTAGCTGTGGATGTCTGCCTCTGCTTCCATCAGCCACTGGATGAGGGCTCTAGGGTGGCATTTAAAGTAGTCATCAATCTCATTATAGGGGAAGGGCATTTAGGTTATCCTCTCCACCATTGCCTAGATTGTCAATTGGTGTCATCCTTGTAGATCTCTGGAAATCTCCCTAGTGCCAGATCTCTCCTCGGACCTATAATGGCTCCCTCTGTTATGATATCTCTCATCCTGCTCTCCTCTATTCTTCCCCCGACTCAACATTTCTGCTCCTCCATTTCCTCCTTTTCTCCTCCTCACATTCTGCCAGCTCCCTCTCCACTACCCTCATGCTCCCAATTAGCTTAGGAGAACCTGGCCCTTCCCATTCTCAGGGGTCCATGCTTTTTTCTCTTAGAGTCCTTCTTGTATCCTAGTTCCTTTGGTGAAGAGGATTGTAGGCTGGTAATCCTTTGTTCTATGTCTAAAATTCATATATGAGTGAGTACATACCATGTTTGTCTTTTTGTGACTGGGTTACCTCACTCAGGATGTTTTCTTCTAGTTCCATGCATTTGCCTGCGAATTTCAAGATTCCATTGTTTTTTTCTGCTGAGTAGTACTCCATTGTGTAAATGTACCACATTTTCTCTATCCTTCCATTTGAGGGGCATCTAGGTTGCTTCAAGGTTCTGGCTATTACAAACAACTTTGCTATGAACATGGTTGAACATATTTCTTTGTTGTATGAAGTCCATTATTTGGGTACATGCCCAAGAGAGGAACTGATGGATCTTGAGGTAGACTGATTCTCATTTTCCTGAGCAACTGCCATACTGATTTCCAGAGTTGTCTTACAAGTTTGCACTCCCACCAGCAATGGAGGGGTGTTCCTTTTTCTCCATATCAACTCCAGCATAGATTGTCATTGGTATTTTTGATTTTAGCCATTCTGGCTGGTGTAAGATGGTATCTCAGAATTGTTTTGAGTTGCAGTTCTCTGATGGCCAAGGATTTTGAGCACTTTCTTAAATGTCTTTCAGCCATTTAAGATTCTTCTGTTGAGAATTGTCTATTTAATTCTGTACTTACTTTTTCCATTAATTTATTTAGCTCATAAATAAATTCATGCACAATTATGATACAGAATACAGCATGTTCACAATGGCATGGCTAAATTAAACCAATTAACATGTTGTATCACAAATTTTCATCATTTTTGTTTTGAGAACGAAGTCCTGAGGTCTACTGAGAGCATGATAAATATGGTTGATAACAATATGCTATATTTTAAAAGTTGTGAGATAGTATATTGTACCCCATTTTTTAATTGGATTGTTTGGTGTTTTGGAGGCTAGCTTCTTGAGTTCTTAGTATATTTTGGAGATCAGCCCTCTGTCAGATGTGGGGGTGGTGAATATCTTTTCCCAGTCTGTGGGCTGCCGTTTTGTCTTGTTGACTGTGTCCTTTGCCTTACAGAAGCTTCTAGGTTTCATAAGGTCGCATTTATTAATTGTTGATCTCAGTGTCTGTCAATTTGTGTCATTCATATATATATATATATATATATATATATATATATATATATATATATATGCAGTCTTCTACATGCCAGCATCCAGTTATGCCAACACCATTTGTTGAAGATGCTCTCTTTATTTCATCGCATAAATTTAGCTCGTTTGTCAAAAATGAGGTGTTCGTAGGTGTGTGGGTTAATAGTAGGGTTTTCAACTCTATTCCGTTGGTCTACCTGTCTATTTTTGTGCCAATACCAAGCTGCTCTCAAGACTATAGCTCTGCAATAGAGCTTGAAGTCAGGGATGGTGATGCCTCCAGAAGTTCCTCTAATGTACAGCATTGTTTTGGCTATCCTGGGTTTTTTGTTTCTCCATATAAAGTTGAGAATTGTTCTTTCAAGGTCTGTGAAGAACTGTTTTGGGATTTTGATGGGGACTGCAGTGACTCTGTAGATTACTTTTGGCAAGATTGCCATTTTTACTATCTTGATTCTATCTATCCAAGAGCATGGGAGATCTTTCAATTTTCTGGTATCTTCTTTAATTTCTTTTTTGGAGACTCGAAATTCTTATGGTACAGGTCTTTCACTTTTTTGGTTAGCATTACTCCAAGGTACTTTATGTTGTTTGTGGCAATTTTAAATGGTGATGTTTCTCTGATTTCTTTCTCCACCAATGTGTCATCGGTATATAGTAGGGCTACAGATTTTTTGAGTTAATCTTATTTCCTGCCAATTTGCTGAAGGTGTTTATCAGCTGTAGGAGTTCCCTGGTAGAGTTTTTCGGTTCACTTATGTAGACTATCAGATCATCTGCAAATAGTGAGACTTTGACTTATTCTTTTCTAATTTGTATCCCCTTGATCTCCTTTTCTTGTCTTATTGCTTTAGCTAGAACTTCAAGTACAACATTGAAGGGATATGGAGAGAGTGGACAGTAAGGCCTGCATCTTAGCACTCATATCAACCAATTGTTTTTAGAGATAAACCAAGAGTTATCAAACCAACAACAAAGATTATAAAAATGTTAATTAAGAGTACATCAATCCTAGTTAAGTTGATTATTCCTTAACTTACTTTTTCCATTATAAACTCTCCATTTTTACTCACACACGCATACCTAATTTTCTCCATTTAAATAATGTTTTCCATTTTTTAGTTTGGGGGAAAACTCTCCTTTTTTTGTTTTTCGAGACAGGGTTTCTCTGTGGCTTTGGAGGCTGTCCTGGAACTCGCTCTTGTAGATTAGGCTGTTCTGGAGCTCATAGAGATCTGCCTGCCTCTGCCTCCTGAGTGCTGGGATTACAGGCGTTTGCCACCACTGCCTGGCTGAAAATGCTCCTTTTTAATTAATCCCTTCCTTTAAGAATTTTCAATTGACTTACCAAATCTGCTGACAATGTCAGGGAACTGTGAGGGCCAGCATGAATCAGATAAGTAGCTCTGGCTGTGAGCTGAATGTGTCAGCCTGAGGAGAGGGCTCTAGGGAGGACCCCAAAGCCTGCGGAGTTTTGGTTGCATCTGAAGACTGTTTAGAAAAGCTACAACTGGAAAATCTCACACTTGCTCAAAGATTTGAGCAGAAAACAAATGAAAACCTAGCTGGTCCTGCAGGGACTCAGGCAGGAGTCCTGCCTGCAGCTCAGGTTTGGGCCTAGCCTGGTGGCCCCAAAGAGGTCTTTACATGGATTTGTACTTTAACATTGGGCACCAACTGGAGCACAATAAGTAGAAGAGCCAGGGACTAATATTGCGATTTAAGGTTCAAGCAGAAGATCAGAGAAACAAAGCATCCAGCCACCAGTTCTTTCCTCTACCTCATGCTCAAAGGATGATCCTAGCTCCACCAAATTCAGACTGAAATCCCAGACTGTTATGCTCTCCGTTACATGACTGGAGAATCCTGAGACTGAGCCTTCCTCTCCTCAGTGTGGCTGGAATATTAATGCCAGCTCTGATAACCTGTTCCTGTCTTAAATACCTCTCATAAATCCTGGGATTAAAGGTGTGTGATCCCAAGTACTGAGACCATCTTTATATGAGCTATTTCTCTTTAGGACTGGATATATTTCAAGTTCCTCAGTATGACCTTGAACTAACAGAGATCTGTCTACCTCTACCTACCATGTGGTGGGATTAATGGTGTGAGCCACCACTACCTGATCTCTATAACTTGAGGCTGACTATGTTTTCTGAATCCCCAGGCTAGCTTTAATAAATCATAAATGATATATGAACTCAAGGGGTCATTTACGAGAAATCAGCCCAAGGTAAAGTTGATGCTTGTTGACATAAAATGTTTAAATTTGTTTTTGTGTTCCTCCACAGAGTCTTCTCCTCCAAATTATGGATTAGAGAATATCATCCGGCTCAGTATGGCTATCATCATTGTATTAACCCTTGGGGTTCTATTGCTGGATGCTTGGAACAGCAGAAGAGAGCCCATGGGGGCCTTCAGAGAGTCCTAAGATGAGAACCTAGCTGCCCCATTCTACACCTCAAGAAAATGCTGGCAATAAAGAGTCCAAAAGGAGATGTGATGTCTCTGCTGAGTATTCCGTGTCTGCAGATGTGGTTCAATACCTGTGATGTGACTGGAATTTCAGAATTCTTTTTTTTTCTCCATTCATTTATTTAGCTCATAAATAAAGTCATGCACAATTGTGATACAGAATACAGTATGTTCACAATGGCATGGCTCAATTAAACCAATTAACATGTTATGTCACACATATTTGTCATTTTTGTTTTGAGAACACTTAAAGTATACTATCTCACAACTTTTAAAATATAGCATATTGTATCAACCATATTTATCATGCTCTCAGTAGACCTCAAGGCATCACAGAGTCCATGCCTCTTGTCCAACTGCAGTGTTATATCCTTAAACCAATGGCTTCCCCATTGCTAAAAACTCACATTGAAGCCTAATAGACACAATTCTGCTTTCAGAATTCTTTGTATGGTGTTTGTAGGAGAGATCCCCCTAGCAGTTGGTCCCTATTTCTCTCTTCTGTATCCTGTAGGGCATCCCTGTATAGTGCCAATTCTTCCTGTCTTATTTCTCTGCATAGGACTGCTTTCCTCTTCATTCTTCCTCGCTCCCCCGTGGACATCCTATTTTGGAATGTGAGTGTATTGCATTGTTGACATCAATACAGATTTGTCACCAATGCCAACACCCTACAGGCATGGGAATGTCAAAGCCTTTCCCTGGTCCCTGTGTAGGTGTTCATTGTGAGTGGTGTAAGTTTCACAAGTAACTTCCTCATCCATGATGACCATGGCATCAGACTCTTCTCCTTTGGGGACAACTTATGACAGGAGCTAACATAGACTTAGCAGTATCATCAAGGCTTCTCTGTTCTTTATACCTTGCAAAATCAACGGCGTTATCTGAAGATTTTCTTTCTTTTTTTAGCTAAAATTTGAATTTTATTAAAGAAATGGAATTTTTTATTTATTTATTAGTTCAAGTTAGGGAACAAGCTTGTTTCACATGTAAGTCCCTTCTCCCTCTCCCTCCCCTCATCCCCATCCCTCCTCCCCCAACCCCAACCTACCCCCCCCCCCATCCACCCACCACTCCCCAGGCAGGGTAGGGCCCTCAACGGGGGCTCTTCAAAGTCCACCAAATCTTCTTGTACTGGTCCTGGGCCCTTCCCCATGTGTCCAGGGCCAGAGTGTAACCCTTCACGTGGGATGGGCTCTCAAAGTCCCTTCTTGCACCAGGGAAAAATACTAATCCACCACCAGAGGCTTTGTAGCTTTTCTGTGCAGTCACGCTGTAATGAAGTCATTCCATGTAACTATTTTTGCTTGGCAAAAATCCCATGCTTTCCGTCTCCAATTTCCACGCTAAAACTACCATAATCTTTGCAGGTTCAACACCAATGTCTTCACAAAATTCTTCCCTTCTTCTGGCCCTACAAATTCACCAGGACCTGAATATTCATACAACCACGCCAGGCACCTCTTTCTTGAAAAATCTCCGTCTTCACTGATTAGTCTAGCAGGAGGCTTGGATGTGTAATAGCTGGAGATTTGATACTTTGAGGCCCGCGTATTCTGCGACTGTCGCTACCACTCTGTGGGCTTTTGCTTTTGTCTTCACTGGCATCTTCTGCCTTTCCTGGCAAGGTGGAGAGGGCGGCTGGGGAGGGGGCTTGGTCTCTGCTCAGCACCAGCTCCAGCCTGCCAGGGACTGCATTGGAGACCCCAGGGGTGACACAGTGCCAGCCTGCCTTGGGTGTCCTCCTCCAGGGTGGCCCGGGACAGCGCTGCTCTTTACCCTCGCCAGGGGTGCAGATCGCCCTCAGGGAACTACCAGCAGTCTGGATGAACAGTAATCTCAGGCTGATCTACAAGGGGATGGCTGTGGACTGGAAGTGAAGCAGAGGAGTCTGGCCAGATGGGGGCTGGTTCTTGAAATGCCTGGCGTTTACCCCTTTTGGGCTTCAGGTCTGGGCAGGTGGAATCTGGTTGTCCTGAGTTTTGCCTCTTTGTTCTCACTTTTTAAAAATTGAAAATAGATTCTTCTCTTATAATATACATCCTGATCACTGTTTCCACTCTCCACATGACTATTCCTTCCCTTCCAAAACCCATTTCCTCCAGATACACTCCTCCTCCGTTTCCCTTCAGAAAAAAAAAGCAGGCTTACAAGAGGTAACAACCAAACAAATTAAAACAAGATAGAATAACAGAAGGTAAAAGCTGTTATATCAAGGCTGGATAATGCAACTCCATAGGAGGAAAGAGTCCCTAGAACAGGCAAAAGAGGCAGAGAAAAGATTGCTTTTATTGTTAGCCGTCTCACAACACACCAAGCTAACAAAATAACAAATATGCAGAGGACCTGGTGTAGACTCCGTGTGTCCTGCAGTCTCTTGAGCTCTGAAGAACCCTGCTTAGTTGATGCAGTGGGCTGATGCGGAAAGCACTTCTGTATGTCTATCTTATTGATTGTTAAATAAAGTTCTGTTTGGCCAATGAAACAGCAAGTTAGACAGGACTAGGAGTCATAGAGGATTCTGGGAAATGTAGTAGAGAAGTGGTGACCCAGGCGGGAAGTGACATAGCAAGGAGACTCATAAGCAAGGAGAAAGAGGAAGTGTTTCCTTTCCCCCTTGCCTCCTCCAGCGGCAGGATGTGAGCCACTGCAAGAGACAGTGCCACAAGAGTAACAGAACTGTGCTGTGTTCTGTGATTTTGTTTTTTACTTTTTTGTTGTTGTTTTTTTTTTGTTTTTTTAAAATGGAGTGTTCTGGATGTCTCTACAATTTTGTTCAAAGGACTGCAGATCCTGGAAAAGCTGTTGCTGCTATTGATGCATAACATATTGCCTTTATTGCTCTCTCTCTCTCTCTCTCTCTCTCTATATATATATATATATATATATATATATATATATATATATATATGCTAATTGAAACTCAAGTATGCGATGAATCCAAGGTGTTTCAGAGAGTGCTCACCTGTGCATGCAAATTTGATTTCATCTTATTAAGTAGTAAAGTTATATGCTTGCCAAAAAAAAAATAAGTGACACACTGGAAGACAAATGTCACACAATTTCAATTTTATGTGTAACCTAGAAATGAAGAACTTATGGGAACAGAGAGCAGAATTGTGTCTATTAGGCTTCAATGTGGGTCTTATAACAATGGGGAAACGATTGGTTTAAGGATATAAAACTGCAGTTGGACAAGAGGCATGGACTCTGTGAAGTCTTGAGGTCTACTGAGAGCATGATAAATATGGTTGATAACAATATGCTATATTTTAAAAGTTGTGAGATAGTATACTTTAAGTGTTCTCAAAACAAAAATGATGAATATATGTGATATAACATGTTAATTGGTTTAATTTAGCCATGTCATTGTGAACATACTGTATTCTGTATCATAATTGTGCATGACTTTATTTATGAACTAAATAAATGAATGAAAAAATAAGAGAGAGTGTCAGCAAAAGGCATCCTCTATAAAGATAAGTCTTATGAAATATATAGGTTTATGATAATTAAGACTGAGCTAGCAGATGAGAATCCTAGTCATTGGCCAAGCAGCATTGTAGCTAATACAAGTTTCTGTGTATTCATTGGGGCCTAACTCGGGCTCTCGGCTGGTGTAAAGCTCACATGTGGTGGTGGGGCAGAGTAAGGGGGACACTCCTCCATTGCTGGTGGGATTTCAAATATATTTCCAAATATATGGTGAGACAGCCCTAGTCCTATGCAAGAAGGCATTGTGTATAATTTGAACTGGTTGATACTTATCCAGACTCTAAATTCCAGACCCTAAAAACAATTTCATATATAAAAGAATAGCTTGTAAATTTGGAGTCCATGTCTGCTAGGCCTTTCAGTGGTATTTGTTCAAATGTTCTGTCCAGATTTTGCTCAAGTCACGGATCTTAAAGCCCAAGCTGTCTTTTGTCTTTGTAATTTGATTAACCTTTGCTTTTTATTTATGGAGGCCATGCTATTAATTACATACAAATAAAAATATTCAGATCTTTTTTAATGAAATGAGTCTTTGCACATTATGTCATCTTCTCCCCTACTTTTTTGGTAAATCATGATGTTTCTTTTAAGAATGTGGGTGCATTTGTATTTGGGGCATAGATGTTCAGAATTGAGGCTTCTTCTTTATTGAGATTTTCTGTGAAGAACATGAAATGACCTTCTTCATCTCTTTTGAATAATTTCAGTTTGAAGGTTGTTTTGTTAGATATTAGGATTGATACACTAGCTTGTTTCTTAGGTCTTTTTGATTGAAAATCTTTTCCCAACCTTTGGTGATATCTTGCTTGAACTAATAAAGCTAGTCCGGAGGTCAGAGAATGGAGTTTGCCCCTAGCTAATCATAGAGGTTTGGATGTCTGTACAGACAGACAGGAAGTGAGGTAGCTGGACAGAAGCACGATACAAGCAGAGGGAAATAGGAAATCACTCTCTTTTCTCCTGAGATGCTTCAGAGTTAAGGTGCGAAGTGGCTTGCTCCTTATCTCCGGTCTTTCAGCATTTTCCTCTATATCTGACTCTGGCTTTTCATAATCTAGACCAATTAAGACCTCGATTTATACCAACTCTTCACTCTGAGGTAACATCTGTCTTTGAAGGTGAGGTGTGTTTCTTGTACACAGCAGAAAGATGGATTCTGTCTTTATAGCTATTTGGCTAGCCTTTGTCTTTCCACAGGCGAGTTAAGACCATTTGTATTGAGAGATACTAATGACCATTGACTGTTGCTTCTTGTTAGTTTTGATTTTGTTGTTTTTGTTGGTATTGTGTGTGTGTCCCATTTTTTACTTTTGGTAATGTGGGATTATCTATTGCCTATGTTTTTTTTTTTGAGTGTAGCTAACTTTCTTGGGTTAGAGTTTTCCTTCCAGTACTTTCTTTAGGGCTGGATTTGTGGATATGTATTGTTTAAATCTGGGTTTGTCATGGAATATCTTGTTTTCTCCATCTATAGTGATTGAAAGTTTTGTTGGTTATAGTAGTTTGGGCTGGCTCCGTGGTCTCTTAGTGTTTATAGAACGTTTGTCCAGTACCTTCTGGCTTTCATTGTTTCCATTGAGAAATCAGGAGTGATTCTGATAGGTCTGCCTTTATATGTTACTTGGCCTTTTCCCTTTGGATCTCTTAATATTCTTTCTTTTTTCCGTATGTTTTGCAATTTGATTATTATGTAGTAGGGCACTTTTTTGGTGCAGTCTATTTTGTGTTCTGTAAGCTTCTAGTACTTTTGTAGTCATTTCTTTCTTTAGGTTGGGAAAGTTTTCTTCTATGATTTTGTTGACTGTGTTTCATGTGCCTTTGAGCTTAGCTTCTTTGCCTTCTTCTATACCTATTATTCTTTTTTTTTTTTTTTTTTTTTTTTTTTGGTTTTTCATGACAGGGTTTCTCTGTGGCTTTGGAGGCTATCCCGGAGCTAGCTCTTATAGACCAGTCTGGTCTCGAACTCACAGAGATCCACCTGCCTCTGCCTCCTGAGTGCTGGGATTAAAGGCGTGTGCCACCACCTCCCGGCACAGAAGATCGAGATTCCTATACCTATTATTCTTAGGTTTGGTCTTTCCATGGTGTCCCATATTTCCTAGATATTTTGTGTTAAGGATTTGTTTGAATTAAGATTTTCTTTGGTCAAAGTAGTCAACACCAGGTTCGAGAGACCCACAGAAACAGCTGATCCCAGACTGATAGCTGGGAAACCAGCACAGGACTGTTCCAGACCCCCTGAAGGTGAATGTCAGTTCGGAGGTCCGGACAATCTATGGGGCCTCTTGTTGTGGATCAGTATTCATCTGTAGTACATGAATGGACCTTGGGAATCCACTCCACATAGAGGGACACTCTCTCAGTCTAGACACACGGAGGAGGGAGTATCTAGGCCCTGCTCCAAATGATATGACAGACTTTGAAGACCACTATGGACAGCCTTACTTCCCTAGGGAGCAGAAAGGGGATAGGTTAGGGGCTTGGTGGCAGGCAGGGGAGTGGAGTAGGGAGAGGGACCTGGAATTGACATGTAAAACAAGCATGTTTCTAATTTAAATAAAAAAAGAAAAAAATAAAATAAAAGATTTTCTTTGGTTGATGAATCTATTTCTTCTAGTGTATCTTCAACACCTGAGAATCTCTCTTCCATATCTTGTATTCTGTTGGTTATGCTTGCTTCTGTAGTTCTTGATAATTTACCCAGATTTTCTATTTCCAGCATTCCGTGAGTTTATGTGTTTTTATTGCCTCTATTACAATATTCAAGTCTTGAAGTCTTTGAATTTTTTCCTTTACCTATTTAATTTCTTTTGCTTTTCTTGCTTTCTTTTACAGTCATATATAGGCATGTGAGTTTGGGTTTGTTGGTCTATGTGACGATTTCTATATTTCTTATTTTTGGTGTGTGTGTTTTTTCCTTGGTTTGTCTCCTGTCTGGAATTGTGGAGAGTGTGATGGCTCTTTTGCCTCTTTTGCTGGCCTGTTCTTCTATCTTCACAGGGAATTTCTCTGCTGTTGAAGGCTAGGATAATGGGATGAGTTGGGTGAAGGTAGGTTGGTGGAGAATGTTTTTGTTACACCGTAGGGATGGAGGTAGAGCAAAATGGAGACCACAACATATTTCCTGCTTCTGGGCTTGGAATAAAACTAGAGGTATGGGATTTCAGGCGTAGTAGAAGAGGTGTGGGTTTTCTTTCAGCCTACTTTTGCTCTAGGAGAGAGGCCCTTGCGTTAGCAAGGGGTCCCTTTTGGATTAGGGTCTGGGATAAAACAATGAGTGGGAGTGGGTTGGGTAGAAGGGAGAAGATCTCTGGGATCCAAGAGAGATGAAATCAGGGATTGGTTTGCCAAGTATGTTTGCTACAGAGCTGAATGAGACTGGAGTATTGGATCTGGGTGATCAGAGAGATATATTTTGTGGGTATTGTATGTTGTTTTCTCTCAGGCATAGACTGTGTTAGCTCAGGGCAGTTTACTTTAGATGGTGGCTTTTTTCTTGTTCTGCTTCTCTGGTGTGTTTGAGTGAATATCTTTTGTTTCCTTTTTAAAAATTATTTTTTTATTTATAATTTGACTTCCCTCCCCATTTCCCATGTCTGTCCCCTCCCCTCTGACCTGCCCCCGCCAACCGCAAACAAAAAGAAAAAAATCCATTTTGTGTTGTCTATATATTCACTGGAGCATGGTCAGATTCCTAATTCAAGCCTCCCAAGGGAGTATAAGTCTCTGGTACCATCACACAAGAAGTCACCAACTGAGAAGAGTTCTGCTGGGGCCTGCTCTCCCAAGCATGGCAGGGCCAGATCTCCCTCACCCAGAGACGTGAACCTGGCATCAGCAGGCAGCCCCAACACAGGCATCTGCATGGGTTTCTGTGGTAATGTGGGCCACAGACAGCAACATGGCCCTTGGCCATATCAGGAGCTCTGACCACTCCTTCTTAGGATTCAGGCATTATGCTGGCCCACTCCCTGTCATCTGGCAGGATGCCTCTGCTATCATTCAGGCAACCCAGGGGCCCTATGGCCATAAGTCACTACACCATGTGTTGTGTGGCTATGTACGGCTCTGTATGCATGGACAAACGGTCCCTTTTAATCAAGTGCTGCTAGCTCCTTGCTCTCTTCTCTACTTCCCCCTTTTTTAATCAATTTCCTCATTGTATTGTGGCATTTGTAATGAATTCTTGACACTGTTGCAGAACAACTGCACTCAAGACCCTCAGTGGCTGCACAGACCACAAGCCTCCACATGGTGTGAGGTGATTTCACACGTCTTTCCCACCAGCGTGGCTACCTGAGGCAGAAAAACCCAAGGACATCACCAAGGCATCAGGCAATGGCTGATGCACACATGGATTTCAGGCTTTATCGTAGCTTGGGGCAGCATTGTGTACCGTCCATACCGACATGGTCTCTTGATGTATCTCAGACCATGGTGGGCACTCTAGGAGGTCCAATCCAGACAGTGAACCTTTCCTCATCTCAGGCTTCCATCATCGCTTAGAGCCTGGAGTATCCTGTGGCCAGGAGGCAGGTTCAGGGGCTGAGTCTGCATGAACTCCAGAGTGTTGCATAGCATCCTTTTTAGAGTACTGGGCAGTGACAGTAGACCTCATTCCTTCCTGTCACCTGTCACCTCCATCACCTCTCCAGGTCTGCCTCTCTCCCTAGCCCATACTCCAAGAGAACTGGATGTCAACTTTCACTTTATTATTTAGCCCTTCTGACTAGAGTAAGATGAAATTTCCAATTAGTTTTAATTTGAATGTCTGAGATGGCTCAGGATTGGTAAATATTTCTTAGCGATGTGTATTTCTTGTTCTGAGAATTCTCTGTTTAGTTCCATCTTCTGTTTTCAATTTTTTGTTTTTGTTCTGTCAGTCAGATGTAGGGACTTGGCTCTGTAGTTATCTGGTCAGGGGAATTTACTGAGAACAACCACACACTACAGAAGCACTGGTCCCCAGCGTCCATGCTGTCACATTTGGCCTCTGCCTGTGTCCCAACAAGAAGAGTCTAGCTGTTCCAGTAAACTTTACATTCATGATCTGTGTTGTCTGGCTGCAATTCAAATCGTCTCACAGAAATATTGGCTAAAGTCTCCTACACCAGATATGGGGATACCAGGGAACAGCATCCCCCAACCCCTTTAAATTGTGTCATTGAGAATTTAAAGCCAGAATTGTAAGTGCACAGAGGAACTGTTGCCCATCCCAGAGCTGTGGGGTAGAATGAAGTCAGAGAGAGGTCTTGTGTAAGAACATATCCTGTTCCTCTTTTGTGGTGGATGTCACCACCCTGTCCCTCAGCCTTCTCATTCTCATGAGTGTGTCCCTCTGTGTGGACTCTGTCACTGGTTCTGAGTTCTGTTTATGTGGAGATCTGTCATGAAGCACTGCCATGGGCCTTGGAGCTGCTCTTCTGGGACTTGGTGAGACAGGGGGTATTATTTTTTAGCCAGAGTGGTAAGGAATAGAGAATCAGAGATTTATAACCTGGGCTCCTCTCACAGATCTTTTTCTCTATAAGAGCTGGCCGTATGGCTGCAGAGGAGTCTTCCCTGGCCTCAGCCTGTCCATCTGTCTGTGGTCTCTTGATCTGAGCTCTGGGGTTGGGATCAGTGTATAACAAGACAGACTTCTCTTATCAGGCCTTTTGCTTTGTTTTCAGTGTTTTTAGTGGAGCAGAGGATCTGGGCACAGTATGGTGAGTCTGTTCTCTGTTTTATCCAAGGGAAACTGAGTTTGCCTGGGAGTAGCATGGGAGAAGCTTGTGGCATCTTTGGTAGATCCTGAGATGGGATTTTCATTGGCAGCCACTGGCACACTTACTTAATGGTTAGTCCTTGCTATTGTAGACATCTTTGAGGTGGAGATCCTCCATCAAATGCTGGTAATGCCCACTTGATATCTGCCTCTGATGGATATTGAAACAAATGCCCCCAAGGAGGTGGCACCTGCACACAATATTTCCTCCTGAAGATATAGATACTTGGTGTCAATTTTTTTTCTTTCTTCCCTGCCTCTTCTCACCTTGGCTGTTTCTGGCACTATTACTGAAATCTGTTCTTGGGAAGATCCAAGCTTAATGAAATAGAGGTGAATAAATGAAGTCTAATGTGGGTGTTTCATACATGGGATTTATTTTTTTCAGAGGCTCCCATACTTTGTGTGCTTTTGGAGGTGATTGTAGTGGTTGGGTTTTACATGGAAGCAAGAGACAGGCCAGACATAGGTTAGTGATTTAATGCGATTTCCTGTTGATTGGGCCAAGAAAGTGGGAAGCTGTTGTGATCGGAATGGCAACCCCTGGGTTCATTCCTGGACTCTCAGGAGACAAGGAGTTGGACAGTTGATAGCACTAAGGTATGAGAGTTATTCTTACATTGTTTGTGCACAGTAAAGATGATTATGTCTTCAGAAATATGCCAGAAACTGAATTCTGAAACTGATGAGGCTTCACTTTGGAGGTGAGCTGATTAGTTTTCTTTCAACTTGACACAAGGTAGAGTGATCTGGGAAGAAGGGACATCAACAGAGGCGTTGCCCCCACCATATTGCCCTATGGTCGTGTCTCTGGGGGCATTCTTTTGATTAGTAATTGTTTTGGGCTACTCTATGGCTCCTTGGTATGCTGTCTCTCCTGAAATTAGTAGACTAGGGCTTCTTTCCTGTGTCTCTCCAGGGCCACCACCCCAACCTTCCATCTGGGCCGTTCCAGGAGCTGTGGTTCCACAGGCAGTGATGTGAGCATCTTCTGCAGGACCCCTCCAGGGGTGACCACAGCTCGTCTAAGCCATTATGCACCCGATGTAAAATGGTTTGAACATACCCCAGAGGGAGCCCAGGAGGTGTTTGAATTCAGGCTGCAGGATATGACACACAGCAGTGCAGGGATTTACTACTGTGAATACACCAAGGGAGGTGAATGGTCACAAATTAGTGACGAACTGGAGCTGGTGGTGACAGGTGAGTAACTGCCCAAGACACTGTTCCTCAGCATCAGTCTGTGATGTGTCCTTCACTGAACCACGTCTGCCCCACACCTGCCCTGTATCTCTTCACTCTCCCCTCCCCTCCCCTCCCCTCCCCTCCTCTCCTCTCCCCTCCCCTCCCCCCCACCCTCCCCCCCTCCTGTCCCCTCCCCTCCTCTCTCTCCCCTACCCTCCTCTCCTCTCCCCTCCCCTCCTCCCTCCCTCTCTCCTCTCCCCACCTCTCCTATCCCTCCCCTCCCTCTCCCCCCCTCCCCTCCCTCCCCTCCCTCCCTCCTGTCCTCTCCCTCTCCCCTCCCTCTCTCCTCTCCCCCTCTCCTCTCCCTCCTCCTCTCCCCTCCCCTCCCTCCCCTCACCTCTCCCCTCTCCCCTCCCCTCCCCTCCTCTCCCCCTCTCCCCTCCCTCCCCTCCTCTCCCCTCCTCTCCCCTCCTCTCCTCTTCTCTCCTCTCCCCTCCTCTCCCCTCCCCTCCCCTCCCTTCCCCTCCCCTATCTGCTCTACTCTACTCTTTTTCTCTCGTCTCTTTCTCTTCTCTCATTTCAGCCTTTCCGTTTCAGTTTCCATTTTTATTGACAGGTTTCTTTGAGACATCTTCTCACGTGTCTCCTACAGCCCTTGAACTTTCTATTTTTTCTACTCAGATTATGATTTTATTGTTTTCATTTTTGCTTGGAAGGTTTGGTTTTAATCTACTAGTAGTAATTTTTGGTAAGTTCAACTTTCTAGTTTTCGAGTCAGAATGGACAAGTCAGAGGGTGTAACCCAGGAATTGGCAGTGAGAACTCAGAAGGCATACCATGTGCTCTCTGGATCACAGAGAAGCGACCACCTCTTCCCAAACCCTTGTGCCCACTGTAAACTCTGTTCATACCTCCACGTTTTTAAGTCAGAATTAGTCTAGTAAAAAAAAATCACACTAAAAAGGTAAAATTATTTAAGTGCAATATTAACTGATCTGTGTTTTATAAATTTTAATCCATAAAAATATAAATAAGAACGGTAAATGTTTAAGAAAAGAAATATACATTTAGTGCAAGTTATGAATTACATTTTATCTCCAGTGTCACCAGTGAAACATCCTGAAATAAAAGAATAATCTAATTTCAAGAAAAAAGTTCCACTGAACATCCTGGATCTCTTGCTCCCCAGACTGATAGCTGGGAAACCAGCATGGGACTGATCCAGACCCCAGGAATGTGGGTTTCAGTGAGGAGACCTCGAAAATCTATGGGACCTCTTGTAATAATTCAGTACTTATCCCTAGCACAGGTGTGGACTTTGGGAGCCCATTCCACATAGAGGAATACTCCCTGAGCCTATACACAGGAGGGTGAGCCTAGGCCCTATCTCAAAGGATATGATAGACACTGATGACACCCTATGGAAGGCCTCACCATCCAGGGGGAGCAGAAAGGATATGTGATAGGTAGGGTGTTAGTGGGGGGAGGCTGGGGAGGACAGGAGGGAGAAGGGAACTGGGATTGTCATGTAAAACAATCCTGTTTCTAATTCAAATAAAAAAGTTGGAAAAAAACCATTGTTTAATTATGCTGAACAGCACTGAATGTCATAGTAGGAATTTTAGAAATAGAAAATTTGCATACGAGTAGGTCACATTATCCATAAAGTCTGAGAGGGAAAAAAAAAACTGATTAGAGTCCAGTTTCTTTGTTTTTGATCTGAATCATGCCACACATGCTAGGGGATTTCATTCCCATCTCAAGATTTTGCTGCTTGGCCAGCAGTGGTGTGTGTGCACATTTCCAAGCCTGGAGTGCTGTGTACCAACTACGTGGTTAATGGCACAAGAAAGATTTCCTTTGTGTGATGAAACCTCAGTAAACTCACACCAATTTAAAGAGGTTTCCTTACAGCTCAGAAAAGGCAAGGGGAAGGAGAGAGAAGCTCTTTTGGAATGTAGAAAGGGAATGCTTAATTATATGTTTCATGAGCTAAACAGAACAGTTCTGATATAAATGGGCAAGACCTTGCAGTCATAATAGGTGGCTCAATTCAAAGGAATCCCTCCAGAAATAGCGAGAACATGTCCCTGTGGTACTGAAGGCCAGCCAGAGGCTTGAGGATTCCAGGGAAGGCTCCATCTGCATGAAGGCTCAGGCCTGTACGCTCACTACACAGCCTCGGCGAATGTAGCCAGTGCAGATTGACATGAGATGAATTACTGCCCTTGAACTTTCTATGTAGCCAAACACAACCTTGACTTTATGATCCCTCTGCTTCTCGTCTCCTAGCACTAGCATTACTGACCTGGACAAAGACACCATTCATAGGGTGGTGGGCAGAGAACAAGGGGCACTCTGCATATTAGGCAAGAACTCCACCATCTAAGATTCCAACTCAGACCCCCTGGTTTAGTTTGCGATCCTCCCTCTGAGCTGACCCTGTTCTGGGCTCCCCTCAGAACTGTGACTATAGCTCCTAAGGGATGCAGTTCATGGGATATGACACCAGCCTTCTTACATATTTAGAGCCTCTCTATGGTCCTGGTTCATGGAAAAATAATAGAAACCTATTTTGTGATCCTGATAGATTAGCAAGAGATGACTTTCCTTTTGTCTTCATCTTTTCTTCTCTCTGGTCAGACTCTGTGAATTGTAGGCCATTTTTAATCAGTCTAAAAGTAACGGGGCTGTTCTGCCTAATTTTTTGTCAATTTGACACAAGTAAAGTCGTCAGAATGGAAGGAGTCTCAGTTGAGGAAAGGCCTCCATAAGATCCAGCTGCAAGGTAAAAGCAGACAGACACCCACAGCTAAACACTGAACTGAACGGAACTGGAATCCAATTGCAGAGAAGGACGAGTGATGAGCAAAGGGGTCCAGACCAGGCTGGTGAAACCCACAGAAACAACTGACCTGAACAAGGGGGAGCTCTTGGTCCCCAGACTGATAGCTGGGAAACCAGCATGGGACTGATCCAGACCCCAAGAACATGGGTGTCCGTGAGGAGGCCTTGGAAATCTATAGAGTCTCTTGAAGTAGATCAGTATTTATCCCTAGACTTTGGGAGGAGCCCATTTCACATAGAGGGATACTCCCTGAGCCTAGACACATGGGGGAGGGCCCAGGCCCTATCCCAATGGGTATGACAGACTCTGAAGACCTCCTATGGAAGGCCTCACCCTCCCTGGGGAGCAGAAAGGATATGGGATAGGTAGGGTGTTAGTGGGGGGGCAGAGGAGGAGGGGAGTGAGAGGGATCTGGGATTGACAGGTAAAACAATCTTGCTTCTAATTTAAATTTAAAAATGGAGAAAAAATAAAATTAAATCTTAATCTAAAAAAAAAGATCCAGCTGCCAGGCATTTTCTTAAGTAGTGATTAATGTGGAAGGCCCCGCCCATGGTGGGCACTGCTACCCCTGGGCAGGAGTCCTGGGTTCTATAAGAATGTGGGCTGAGCAAGCCAGTGGAATCAAGCCAAGTGGTAGCACCCTCTGCATCAGCTCCTGCCTCTAGCATCCTGCCATGTGTGAGTTCCTGTATTGGCTTCTTCAGTGATGACCAGCCATGTTGAAGGGTAAGCCAATAAACCCTTTCCACCTCTACTTGTTTACTGTTTATGGCGTTTCATCACTACAATAGAGGTCTTAACTAAGAGAAGGGTCTTTTTGTAATTCTTTTGAGACAAGGACTTACCATGTAATTCTGTCTGACCTTGAAACTTGGGTATAGAGCAGGTTGTTTTTAAACTCAGAAAGATCCATCCGCATCTGTCTCCTGAGTGCTAGAATTAAAGACATGTGTCACCATGACCAACTAATAGCAGGGTCTCTTTATTTCAGGTGTTTACAGGGAGAAGCCATCCCTTAGTGTGGATTCAGGACCTCAGGGATTCTCAGGAAGAAATGTGACTCTCCTCTGTCACCCACCTCATTTCTTTGACATCTTCATCCTGTGTGGAGGTGGAAATGCTTCCTTTCCCCAGAACTGTTCAAGTCAGTCTCACAACACATTCCTCATCTCCCCTGTGAGCCCAGGACACAGGAGGACCTACAGATGCTTTGGCTCTTCCAATAGCAATCCCTACTTGTGGTCACTCCCTAGTGATCCCCTTGAGTTGTCCATCCCAGGTAAGTATGTCTGGTTCTTGTTCCTTATGCTTGTGCTTAGAGAGACCCAAGAGATCCATGTGGCATATATGAATTCCACTGTTACGTCTCCTGTGTGCTGTATGTTGCCCAGGGCACTGCCATTCTGAGTGTAATCGCTTCATTTACATTATGGACTCTGAACATTATGTGTTAATTGTATTATTTTTGGGACGGATACAAGTGGAGATCCATCTGGAGAATAGAAGTATTCACCTATCCATAATGGAAACCACTGTAAAAGACGGTGTGCCACTTGACTGATGACCGTTATCCTCCAATGTTCATTTCTGTGTTGTCTGTGAGAGTAGTACATCACTAGCCTATGGTGATGGAAAATCTGCTAGTTCCTCCATTGATGGTGATTTTTTGATCATGATTTTTTAAATTTCTTTTTTTATTTCATTTTTATAAAATTATAATTTCACATGTCAATCCCTTCTCTCTCTCCCCTCAACCCCCCACCTACCCCTCCCCTTCTGATCCCCATAGAAGGTAGGACCCTCCACGGGGGCTCCCCAAGATCCACAACATCATGCTGGGCTGGCCCTAGGCCCTCCCCCAAGTGTCCAGGCCAAGAGTGCATCCCTTCACGTGGGATGGGCCCTCAAAGTCCCTTCTTACACAAGGGAAAAATACTGATGCACTGCCAGAGGCCCCATAGTTTCCCGAGGCCTCCTCGTTGACTTACACTTTCAGGGGTCTGGATCAGTCCTGTGCTGGCCTCCCAGACAGCAGTCTGGGGTCCATGTGCTCCCCCTTGTTCAGGCCAGCTGTTTCTGTGGGATTCACCAGCCTGGTCCTGACCCCTTTGATCTTCATTTCTCCCTCTTTGCAACTGGGTTCCAGATTTCAGTTCAGTGTTTAGCTGTGGATGTCTGCCTCTGCTTCCATCAGCCACTGGATGAGGGCTCTAGGGTGGCATTTAAAGTAGTCATCAATCTCATTATAGGGGAAGGGCATTTAGGTTATCCTCTCCACCATTGCCTAGATTGTCAATTGGTGTCATCCTTGTAGATCTCTGGAAATCTCCCTAGTGCCAGATCTCTCCTCGGACCTATAATGGCTCCCTCTGTTATGATATCTCTCATCCTGCTGTCCTCTATTCTTCCCCCGACTCAACATTTCTGCTCCTCCATTTCCTCCTTTTCTCCTCCTCACATTCTGCCAGCTCCCTCTCCACTACCCTCATGCTCCCAATTAGCTTAGGAGAACCTGGCCCTTCCCATTCTCAGGGGTCCATGCTTTTTTCTCTTAGAGTCCTTCTTGTTTCCTAGTTCCTTTGGTGAAGAGGATTGTAGGCTGGAAATCCCTTGTTCTATGTCTAAAATTCATATATGAGTGAGTACATACCATGTTTGTCTTTTTGTGACTGGGTTACCTCACTCAGGATGTTTTCTTCTAGTTCCATCCATTTGCCTGCGAATTTCAAGATTCCATTGTTTTTTTCTGCTGAGTAGTACTCCATTGTGTAAATGTACCACATTTTCTCTATCCTTCCATTTGAGGGGCATCTAGGTGGCTTCAAGGTTCTGGCTATTACAAACAACTTTGCTATGAACATGGTTGAACATATTTCTTTGTTGTATGAAGTCTATTATTTGGGTACATGCCCAAGAGAGGAACTGATGGATCTTGAGGTAGACTGATTCTCATTTTCCTGAGCAACTGCCATACTGATTTCCAGAGTGGTCTTACAAGTTTGCACTCCCACCAGCAATGGAGGAGTGTTCCTTTTTCTCCATATCATCTCCAGCATAGATTGTCATTGGTATTTTTGATTTTAGCCATTCTGGCTGGTGTAAGATGGTATCTCAGAATTGTTTTGAGTTGCAGTTCTCTGATGGCCAAGGATTTTGAGCACTTTCTTAAATGTCTTTCAGCCATTTAAGATTCTTCTGTTGAGAATTGTCTATTTAATTCTGTACTTACTTTTTCCATTAATTTATTTAGCTCATAAATAAATTCATGCACAATTATGATACAGAATACAGCATGTTCACAATGGCATGGCTAAATTAAACCAATTAACATGTTGTATCACAAATTTTCATCATTTTTGTTTTGAGAACGAAGTCTTGAGGTCTACTGAGAGCATGATAAATATGGTTGATAACAATATGCTATATTTTAAAAGTTGTGAGATAGTATATTGTACCCCATTTTTTAATTGGATTGTTTGGTGTTTTGGAGGCTAGCTTCTTGAGTTCTTAGTATATTTTGGAGATCAGCCCTCTGTCAGATGTGGGGGTGGTGAATATCTTTTCCCAGTCTGTGGGCTGCCGTTTTGTCTTGTTGACTGTGTCCTTTGCCTTACAGAAGCTTCTAGGTTTCATAAGGTCGCATTTATTAATTGTTGATCTCAGTGTCTGTCAATTTGTGTCATTCATATATATATATATATATATATATATATATATATATATATATATATATGCAGTCTTCTACATGCCAGCATCCAGTTATGCCAACACCATTTGTTGAAGATGCTCTCTTTATTTCATCGCATAAATTTAGCTCGTTTGTCAAAAATGAGGTGTTCGTAGGTGTGTGGGTTAATATTAGGGTTTTCAACTCTATTCCGTTGGTCTACCTGTCTATTTTTGTGCCAATACCAAGCTGCTTTCAAGACTATAGCTCTGCAATAGAGCTTGAAGTCAGGGATGGTGATGCCTCCAGAAGTTCCTCTAATGTACAGCATTGTTTTGGCTATCCTGGGTTTTTTGTTTCTCCATATAAAGTTGAGAATTGTTCTTTCAAGGTCTGTGAAGAACTGTTTTGGGATTTTGATGGGGACTGCAGTTACTCTGTAGATTACTTTTGGCAAGATTGCCATTTTTACTATCTTGATTCTGTCTATCCAAGAGCATGGGAGATCTTTCAATTTTCAGGTATCTTCTTTAATTTCTTTTTTGGAGACTCGAAATTCTTATGGTACAGGTCTTTCACTTTTTTGGTTAGCATTACTCCCAGGTATTTTATGTTGTTTGTGGCAATTTTAAATGGTGATGTTTCTCTGATTTCTTTCTCCACCAATGTGTCATCGGTATATAGTAGGGCTACAGATTTTTTGAGTTAATCTTATTTCCTGCCAATTTGCTGAAGGTGTTTATCAGCTGTAGGAGTTCCCTGGTAGAGTTTTTCGGTTCACTTATGTAGACTATCATATCATCTGCAAATAGTGAGACTTTGACTTATTCTTTTCTAATTTGTATCCCCTTGATCTCCTTTTCTTGTCTTATTGCTTTAGCTAGAACTTCAAGTACAACATTGAAGGGATATGGAGAGAGTGGACAGTAAGGCCTGCATCTTAGCACTCATATCAATCAATTGTTTTTAGAGATAAACCAAGAGTTATCAAACCAACAACAAAGATTATAAAAATGTTAATTAAGAGTAGATCAATCCCAGTTAAGTTGATTATTCCTTAACTTACTTTTTCCATTATAAACGCTCCATTTTTACTTACACACGCACACCTAATTTTCTCCATTTAAATAATGTTTTCCATTTTTTTAGTTTGGGGGAAAACTCTCCTTTTTTTGTTTTTCGAGACAGCGTTTCTCTGTGGCTTTGGAGGCTGTCCTGGAACTCGCTCTTGTAGATTAGGCTGCTCTGGAGCTCATAGAGATCTGCCTGCCTCTGCCTCCTGAGTGCTGGGATTACAGGCGTTTGCCACCACTGCCTGGCTGAAAATGCTCCTTTTTAATTAATCCCTTCCTTAAGAATTTTCAATTGACTTACCAAAACTGCTGACAATGTCAGGGAACTGTGAGGGCCAGCATGAATCAGATAAGTAGCTCTGGCTGTGAGCTGAATGTGTCAGCCTGAGGAGAGGGCTCTAGGGAGAACCCCAAAGCTTGCGGAGTTTGGTAGCATCTGAAGACTGTTTAGAAAAGCTACAACTGGAAAATCTCACACTTGCTAAAAGATTTGAGCAGAAAACAAATGAAAACCTAGCTGGTCCTGCAGGGACTCAGGCAGGAGTCCTGCCTGCAGCTCAGGTTGGGCCTAGCCTGGTGGCCCCAGAGAGGTCTTTACATGGATTTGTACTTTAACATTGGGCACCAACTGGAGCACAATAAGTAGAAGAACCAGGGACTAAAATTGTGATTTAAGGTTCAAGCAGAAGATCAGAGAAACAAAGCATCCAGCCACCAGTTCTTTCCTCTACCTCATGCTCAAAGGATGATCCTAGCTCCACCAAATTCAGACTGAAATCCCAGACTGTTATGCTCTCTGTTACATGACTGGAGAATCCTGAGACTGAGCCTTCCTCTCCTCAGTGTGGCTGGAATATTAATGCCAGCTCTGATAACCTGTTCCTGTCTTAAATACCTCTCATAAATCCTGGGATTAAAGGTGTGTGATCCCAAGTACTGAGACCATCTTTATATGAGCTATTTCTCTTTAGGACTGGATATATTTCAAGTTCCTCAGTGTGACCTTGAACTAACAGAGATCTGTCTACCTCTCCCTACCATGTGGTGGGATTAATGGTGTGTGCCACCACTACCTGATCTCTATAACTGGAGGCTGACTATGTTTTCTGAATCCTCAGGCTAGCTTTAATAAATCATAAATGATATACGAACTCAATCGGTCATTTACGAGAAATCAGCCCAAAGTAAAGTTGATGCTTGCTGACATAAAATGTTTAAATTTTGTTTTTGTGTTCCTCCACAGAGTCTTCTCCTCCAAATTATGGATTAGAGAATATCATCCGGCTCAGTATGGCTATCATCATTGTATTAACCCTTGGGGTTCTATTGCTGGATGCTTGGAACAGCAGAAGAGAGCCCATGGGGGCCTTCAGAGAGTCCTAAGATGAGAACCTAGCTGCCCCATTCTACACCTCAAGAATATGCTTGCAATAAAGTGTCTAAAAGGAGACGTGATATCTCTGCTGAGTATTCCGTGTCTGCAAATGTGGTTCAATACCTGTGATGTGACTGGAATTTCAGAATTCTTTTTTTTCTCCATTCATTTATTTAGCTCATAAATAAAGTCATGCACAATTGTGATAGAGAATACAGTATGTTCACAATGGCATGGCTAAATTAAACCAATTAACATGTTATGTCACACATATTTGTCATTTTTGTTTTGAGAACACTTAAAGTATACTATCTCACAACTTTTAAAATATAGCATATTGTATCAACCATATTTATCATGCTCTCAGTAGACCTCAAGGCATCACAGAGTCCATGCCTCTTGTCCAACTGCAGTGTTATATCCTTAAACCAATGGCTTCCCCATTGGTAAAAACTCACATTGAAGCCTAATAGACACAATTCTGCTCTCAGAATTCTTTGTGTGGTGTTTGTAGGAGAGATCCCCCTAGCAGTTGGTCCCTATTTCTCTCTTCTGTATCCTGTAGGGCATCCCTGTGTAGTGCCAATTCTTCCTGTCTTATTTCTCTGCATAGGACTGCTTTCCTCTTCATTCTTCCTCGCTCCCCCGTGGACATCCTATTTAGGAATGTGAGTGTATTGCATTGTTGACATCAATACAGATTTGTCACCAATGCCAACACCCTACAGGCATGGGAATGTCAAAGCCTTTCCCTGGTCCCTGTGTAGGTGTTCATTGTGAGTGGAGTAAGTTTCACAAATAACTTCCTCATCCATGATGACGATGGCATCAGACTCTTCTCCTTTGGGGACAACTTATGACAGGAGCTAACATAGACTTAGCAGTATCATCAAGGCTTCTCTGTTTTTTATCCCTTGCAAAATCAATGGCGTTATCTGAAGATTTTCTTTCTTTCTTTTTTTTAGCTAAAATTTGTATTTGATTAAAGAAATGGAAATATTTTTTTATTTATTAGTTCAAGTTAGGGAACAAGCTTGTTTCACATGTAAGTCCCTTCTCCCTCTCCCTCTCCCTCCCCTCATCCCCATCCCTCCTCCCCCACCCCCAACCCCCCCCACCCCATCCACCCACCACTCCCCAGGCAGGGTAGGGCCCTCAACGGGGGCTCTGCAAAGTCCACCAAATCTTCTTTTACTGGTCCTGGGCCCTTCCCCATGTGTCCAGGGCCAGAGTGTAACCCTTCACGTGGGATGGGCTCTCAAAGTCCCTTCTTGCACCAGGGAAAAATACTAATCCACCACTTTTCTGTGCAGTCACGCTGTAATGAAGTCATTCCATTTAACTATTTTTGCTTGGCAAAAATCCCATGCTTTCCGTCTCCAATTTCCACGCTAAAACTACCATAATCTTTGCAGGTTCAACACCAATGTCTTCACAAAATTCTTCCGTTCTTCTGGCCCTACAAATTCACCAGGACCTGCATATTCATAAAACCACGCCAGGCACCTCTTTCTTGAAAAATCTCCGTCTTCACTGATTAGTCTAGCAGGAGGCTTGGAAGTGTAATAGCTGGAGATTTGATACTTTGAGGCCCGCGTATTCTGCGACTGTCGCTACCACTCTGTGGTCTTTTGCTTTTGTCTTCACTGGCATCTTCTGCCTTTCCTGGCAAGGTGGACAGGGCGGCTGGGGAGGGGGCTTGGTCTCTGCTCAGCACCAGCTCCAGCCAGCCAGGGACTGCATTGGAGGCCCGAGGGGTGACACAGTGCCAGCCTGCCTTGGGTGTCCTCCTCCAGGGTGGCCCGGGACAGGGCTGCTCTTTACCCACGCCAGGGGTGCAGATCGCCCTCAGGGCACCGCCAGCAGTCTGGATGAACAGTAATCTCAGGCTGATCTACAAGGGGATGGCTGTGGACTGGAAGTGAAGCAGAGGAGTCTGGCCAGATGGGGGCTGGTTCTTGAAATGCCTGGCCTTTACCCCTTTTGGGCTTCAGGTCTGGGCAGGTGGAATCTGGTTGTCCTGAGCTTTGCCTGTCTGTTCTTAATTTTTAAAAATTGAAAATAGATTCTTCTCTTATAATATACATCCTGATCACTGTTTCCACTCTCCACATGACTATTCCTTCCCTTCCAAAACCCATTTCCTCCAGATACACTCCTCCTCCGTTTCCCTTCAGAAAAATAAGCAGGCTTACAAGAGGTAACAACCAAACAAATTAAAACAAGATAGAATAACAGAAGGTAAAAGCTGTTATATCAAGGCTGGATAATGCAACTCCATAGGAGGAAAGAGTCCCTAGAACAGGCAAAAGAGGCAGAGACAAGCTTGCTTTTATTGTTAGCCGTCTCACAACACACCAAGCTAACAAAATAACATATATGCAGAGGACCTGGTGCAGACTCCGTGTGTCCCAAGGTCGATGCTGCAGTCTCTTGAGCTCTGAAGAACCCTGCTTAGTTGATGCAGTGGGCTGATGCGGAAAGCACTTCTGTATGTCTATCTTATTGATTGTTAAATAAAGTTCTGTTTGGCCAATGAAACAGCAAGTTAGACAGGACTAGGAGTCAGAGAGGATTCTGGGAAATGTAGTAGAGTAGTGGTGTCCCAGGCCGGAAATGACATAGCAAGGAGACTCATAAGCAAGGAGAAAGAGGAAGTGTTCCCTTTTCCCCCTTGCCTCCTCCAGCGGCAGGATGTGAGCCACTGCAAGAGAGGGTGCCACAAGAGTAATACAACTGTGCTGTCTTCTGCGATTTTGTTTTTTACTTTTTTGTTGTTGATGTTTGTTTTTTTGTTTTTGTTTTGTTTTTAAATGGAGTGTTCTGGATGTCTCTACAATTTTGTTCAGAGGACTGCAGATCCTGGAAAAGCTGTTGCTGCTATTGATGCATAACATATTGCCAATATTGCTCTCTCTCTCTCTCTCTCTCTCTCTCTCTCTCTATATATATATATATATATATATATATATATACACTCATTGAAACTCAAGTATGTGATGAATCCAAGGTGTTTCAGAGAGTGCTCACCTGTGCATGCAAATTTGATTTCATCTTATTAAGTAGTAAAGTTTTATGCTTGCCAAAAAAAAATAAGTGACACACTGGAAGACAAATGTCACACAATTTCAATTTTATGTGTAACCTAGAAATGATGAACTTATGGGAACAGAGAGCAGAATTGTGGCTATTAGGCTTCAATGTGGGTCTTATAACAATGGGGAAACGATTGGTTTAAGGATATATAACTGCAGTTGGACAAGAGGCATGGACTCTGTGAAGTCTTGAGGTCTACTGAGAGCATGATAAATATGGTTGATAACAATATGCTATATTTTAAAAGTTGTGAGATAGTATACTTTAAGTGTTCTCAAAACAAAAATGATGAATATATGTGATATAACATGTTAATTGGTTTAATTTAGCCATGCCATTGTGAACATACTGTATTCTGTATCATCATTGTGCATGACTTTATTTATGAACTAAATAAATGAATGAAAAAAAAGAGAGAGTGTCAGCAAAAGGCATCCTCTATAAAGATAAGTCTTATGAAATATATAGGTTTATGATAATTAAGACTGAGCTAGCAGATGAGAATCCTAGTCATTGGCCAAGCAGCATTGTAGCTAATACAAGTTTCTGTGTATTCATTGGGGCCTAACTCTGGCTGGCGGCTGGCATAAAGCTCACATGTGGTGGTGGGGCAGAGTAAGGGGGACACTCCTCCATTGCTGGTGGGATTTCAAATATATTTCCAAATATATGGTGAGACAGCCCTAGTCCTTTGCAAGAAGGCATTGTGTATAATTTGAACTGGTTGATACTTATTCAGACTTGAAGTTCCAGACACAAAATACAATTTCATATATAAAAGAATAGCTTGTAAATTTGGAGTCCATGTCTGCTAGGCCTTTCAGTGGTATTTGTTCAAATGTTCTGTCCAGATTTTGCTCAAGACAGGGATCTTAAAGCCTAGCTGTCTTTTGTCTTTGTAATTTGATTAACCTTTGCTTTTTATTTATGGAGGCCATGCTATTAGTTACATACAAATAAAGATATTCAGATCTTTTTTAATGAAATGAGTCTTTGCACATTATGTCATCTTCCCCCCTACTTTTTTGGTAAATCATTTTTGTTGTTTCTTCTTGAACTCTTCCTGGTATGATTTCTTTGGTTAATATCTCGACAGCATGGTTTCTCTCCCCCATCACTTAATTTCAATCCTTTTGTAGCATTATCTTTTTTGGTTGGTTGGTTGTTTTTTTTGAGGTGGAGTTGCTCTATGTACCCTAAGCTAGTCTGAAACAACAGCAATCTTATCTTTGCCTCCCGAGGGATCCAATTCTAGGTATGTCGCCCAGCAACCTAGTATTCCATTTAAACAAGAAAAAGAGTGTCCTTTCAACCATAGTAACCAGCCTATTCAAATTCTTTTTGGGTTAATCCCAGCACTGGGGAGGCAGAGGCAGGTGGATCTCTGTGAGTTCGAGGCCAGCCTGGTCTACAGAGTGAGTTCCAGGACAGCCAGGCCTACACACAAAGAAAGCCTGTCTCAAAAAACAAACAAAAGAAAACCCATACAAACAAGTAGAGCTTTTGGAATTACTAATACAATTTATGTCTACCATTCTACCACACAAGTTCCCATTGGCTACTTCTATGTTCTCTGTCTTTGTTTGCTGTCTTATTTTGAGTCCTGGTTGCTTTTTATAGCTACCTTCTCTTAATGATTCTAGCATATGACAGGGTCTCATGTGGCCCATTTGGGCTTGAATGGTCCTTATTTTCCTACATCCACTTTCTTCCCAGTGCTAGGATTACATGACTGCACCAACATACTCAGCTAACACTGATAATTTTTCTTTTTTTCATTAAGAAGATTCCTTAACATTATAAAAGGATGGACTCACAAAGGCATTATGTTGACAAATCTGTTTCAGATTTCCTTGCTATATAGTATGCCAGCACCTGGGAACTTTCAGCAGGACAGAGATTGAGGCTAGCATGGGTCACATGAGGCCCTGTCTCAAACACTTCCTTCCTCTCTAGAAGACTACCACATGCTTCCTTTAAGGTAACGCAATTTTCTATTTTTTAAGAGTACAATGGCTTTATTCTATAGGTTTGTGAATCAACCAGAAAAATGTATATATATTCACACAAAATTCATTCTAAACATTTCAAATTTAACTGCTATAACAGTCGACAAACGATTTTATAGCAGCATGATTTTCTAGCTGTACCTGGTGGCAGGTCTGTAATCCCAGCTATCTGAGAGGCTAATTTAAGGGGCCCATGAGTTCAAGGCCTGCCTAGGCAATTCAGCAAGGCCATGTCTCAGGGAAATAAAGAGGGCTGGGAGTGGCTCAGTGGCAGAACACATGCTTAGCCGGCTCATGGAGCTGAGTTCAAGCCAGTGTGGTGGCAGTACTTCTAATCCCTGCGCTCAAAGGACTGAAGCAGGACCCTGTCTTGAAATAACCCCCCCCCCCAAACCAACTGAATGAATAGATTTCTGCCTAAAAATGTCCTATGCCCTTCCCATTAGCACTGACTACTGCATTTGTGTCTTTCCAATGTCTCCACGGGACCTGGAAATCTAGTCTATGTATCAGATGGTTTGGGAAAAGCCTTTGAAGTCCAGTTATCCATACTATTGATTTTTCTAAAAAACTCCTTTAAATTCATTGGCTAATTATTTCATATAATATGTATTTCTGCTCTCAACTCTAGGATTTATTGATTTTTTTTGCAATTGGCTTATTTATAGCATTTATGCAAATGAACCTCTTCAGGTTTTAGAATGTAGAGCTGCTTATATTTCACACTGAAGCAAGCTGTTATTTTCAGACTGCATTTTTCGTGTAATCCAAGAGTCATGTGGTGACGGTTATATATTATAAATGTGTTCCAATTCATGTCCTGTGCGAACCCGACAGTCCCGAGTAAGAAAACACACACTGTCTCTGCTGTGGAGGACACCTGGATCTCACCCACACGTAAATGCATTGAGACCGTGAAGGCTCGCCAGGGTCATCTGTCTGGTTCTACAGATGTGGAAGTGAGAAAAATCTACCTGTATTCTATTCCAATCATTTTCACTCCAGAATTATGCCAGCACCGTTTGTTGAAGATGCTTTGTTTTTTCCATTGTATAATTTTAGCTTCTTTGTCAAAAATCAGGTGTTCATAGGTGTGTGGGTTAATATCTGTATATTAATTCAATTCCATTGGTCTACCTGTCTATTTTTGTGCCAATACCAAGCTGTTTTCAGGACTATAGCTCTATAGTAGAACATCAAGTCAGGAATGGTGATGCCTGCAGAAGTTCCTTTATTGTACAGGGTTGTTTTGGCTATCCTGGGTCTTTTGTTTTTCCTTTTAAAGTTGAGTGTTGTTCTTTCAAGGTCTGTGAAGAACTGTGTTGGGATTTGGATGTGGATTGCATTGAATCTGTAGATTGCTTTTTGGCAAGATTTCCATTTTTACCATGTTGATCCTTCCTATCCAAGAGCATGGGGAATCTTTCTGTTTTCATGTATCTTCTTTAATTTCTTTTTTTAAAGACTCAAAGTTCTCGTTATACAGGTCTGTCACCTGTTTGGTTAGCATTATTCCATCTTATTTTATTTTGTTTGTGCATATTGTATTGTCTCATGTTTCTCTGATGTATTTCTTAGTCTATTTATTGTCTATTCATAGGAGGGCTTCTGATGTTTGTGAGTTAATCTTGTATCCTGCCACTTTACTGAAGGTGTTTATCAGCTGTCGGTGTTCCCTGATAGATTTTTTTTTGGTCACTCATGTAAACTATCATATCGTCTGCAAATAGTCGAAGTTT
This sequence comes from Cricetulus griseus, assembly GCF_003668045.3. NCBI lineage: Eukaryota > Metazoa > Chordata > Mammalia > Rodentia > Cricetidae > Cricetulus > Cricetulus griseus. The sequence continues at coordinate 23,035,247 of NC_048602.1, read as the reverse complement.
GACTTCTTCCTTTCCAATTTGCATCCCCCCGATCTCCTTATTGCTCTATCTAGAGCTTCAAGTACAATATTGAAGAGGTGTGGAGAGAGTGGAAACTTTCCTTTTTTTCTGATTTTAGATAAATCGCATTGAGTTTCTTCCCATTTAGTTTGACATTGACTCCTGGCTTGCTGTCTATTGCTTTTATTATGTTTAGGTATGTTCCTATTATCCCTGATCTCTCCAAGACCTTTATCATGAAGGGTTGGATTTGTCATGGCTTTTTCAGCTTCTAGTGAGATGAACATGTGGTTTTCCTATTTCAGTTTGTTTATTTGGTGGATTGCTTTGACAGATTTTCCTGTGTTGAACCATCCCTTGATAAATCCTACTTGAGTATGATGGATGATTTTTCTGATGTGCTATTGGATTCAATTTGCCAGTATTTTATTGAGTAGTTCTGCATTGAAATTCATGTGGGTAATTGGTCTGCAGTTCTCTTTCTTAGTTGTGTCTTCATGTGGCTTGGGTAGTAAAGTAATTGTTGACTCTCAAAAAGTTTTTGTCAGTGACCTGTCTGCTTCGGCTGTGTGGAGCAATTTGAGCATTGGCATTAGCTCTTCTTTGAATTTCTGGTACAATTCTGCACTGAACCCATCTTCCCCTGGCCTTTTTTTGTTTGGGAGACTCTTGATTACTTCTCCTATTTCATTAGGGGTTATAGGTCCTTTTAAATTGCTTATTTGTTCTTGATTCAATTTTGGTAAGTGACAGCTATCCAGAAATTCGTGCATTTCCTTTTTATTTTCAAATTTTGTGGAGTTCAGGTTTTCAAAGTATGACCTGATGATTCTCTGGATTTCCTCAGTGTCTGTTGTTATGTTCCTCTATTCATTCTCATTTTGATAATTTTCACAATCTCTCTCTGTCTTTTGGGTACTTCGAATAAGGGTTTGTCTATCTTGTTGATTTTGCAGGAGAACCAACTGTTTTTTTCATGGATTCTTTGTCTTGTTTTCTTTCTTCCTACTTTATTCTTTTCTGCCCTCCATTAGATTATTTCATGGTGTGTACTCCTCCTGGGTGAGTTTGTTTCTTTTTGTTCTAGAGCTTTCATATATTCTGTTAAGTCTCCTGTGTGATTATTCTCCAGTCTCTTTATGTGGGCACTTAGTGCTATGAACTTTCCTCTTAGTGCTGCTTTCAAAGTTTCCCTTATGTTTGGGTATGTTGTGGCTTCATTTTCATGAATTCTATTAAGTCTTTAATTTCTTTCTTTCTTTCTTCCTTGACCCAGGAGTGATGCAATTGAACATGAGTGTGTAGGCTTTCTGTAATTTGTGTTGTTGAATTCTAACTTTAAACCGTGGTGATGCGATAAGATACGGGGTGTCATTCCAATATTTAATATGTGTTGATGTTTGATTTTTTGCTGAGTATGTGGTCAGTTTTAGAGAAGGTTCTAAGTTGTGCTGAGAATGAGGTATTTTCTTATGTGTTTGAATGGAACATTCTATGCATGTTAAACCCAATTGAGTTATAACTCCTGTTAGTTCCTTTAATTATTTTTAATTGTCCATCTGGAAGTCCTCTTCAGTGGTGAAATTGGGGTTCTGAAATCTCCCACTCTAAGTGTTTGGAATTTTATGCATGATTTAAATCTTAGTGATGTTTCTTTTAAGAATGTGGGTGCATTTGTATTTGGGGCATAGATGTTCAGAATTGAGGCTTCTTCTTTATTGATATTTTCTGTGAAGAATATGAAATGACCTTCTTCATCTCTTTTGAATAATTTTAGTTTGAAGGTGTTTTTGTTAGATATTAGGATTGATACACTAGCTTGTTTCTTAGGTCTTTTTGATTGAAAATCTTTTCCCAACCTTTGGTGATATCTTGCTTGAACTAATAAAGCTAGTCCGGAGGTCAGAGAATGGAGTTTGCCACTAGCTAATTATAGAGGTTTGGATGTCTGTACAGACAGACAGGAAGTGAGGTAGCTGGACAGAAGCACGATACAAGCAGAGGGAAATAGGAAATCACTCTCTTTTCTCCTGAGATGCTTCAAAGTTAAGGTGTGAAGTGGCTTGCTCCTTATCTCTGCTCTTTCAGCATTTTCCTCTATATCTGACTCTGGCTTTTCATAATCTAGACCAATTAAGACCTCGATTTATACCAACTCTTCACTCTGAGGTAACATCTGTCTTTGAAGGTGAGGTGTGTTTCTTGTACACAGCAGAAAGATGGATTCTGTCTTTATAGCTATTTGGCTAGCCTTTGTCTTTCCACAGGCGAGTTAAGACCATTTGTATTGAGAGATACTAATGACCATTGACTGTTGCTTCTTGTTAGTTTTGATTTTGTTGTTTTTGTTGGTATTGTGTGTGTGTCCCATTTTTTACTTTTGGTAATGTGGGATTATCTATTGCCTATGTTTTTTTTTTGAGTGTAGCTAACTTTCTTGGGTTAGAGTTTTCCTTCCAGTACTTTCTTTAGGGCTGGATTTGTGGATATGTATTGTTTAAATCTGGGTTTGTCATGGAATATCTTGTTTTCTCCATCTATAGTGATTGAAAGTTTTGTTGGTTATAGTAGTTTGGGCTGGCTCCGTGGTCTCTTAGTGTTTATAGAACGTTTGTCCAGTACCTTCTGGCTTTCATTGTTTCCATTGAGAAATCAGGAGTGATTCTGATAGGTCTGCCTTTATATGTTACTTGGCCTTTTCCCTTTGGATCTCTTAATATTCTTTCTTTTTTCCGTATGTTTTGCAATTTGATTATTATGTAGTAGGGCACTTTTTTGGTGCAGTCTATTTTGTGTTCTGTAAGCTTCTAGTACTTTTGTAGTCATTTCTTTCTTTAGGTTGGGAAAGTTTTCTTCTATGATTTTGTTGACTGTGTTTCATGTGCCTTTGAGCTTAGCTTCTTTGCCTTCTTCTATACCTATTATTCTTTTTTTTTTTTTTTTTTTTTTTTTGGTTTTTCATGACAGGGTTTCTCTGTGGCTTTGGAGGCTATCCCGGAGCTAGCTCTTATAGACCAGTCTGGTCTCGAACTCACAGAGATCCACCTGCCTCTGCCTCCTGAGTGCTGGGATTAAAGGCGTGTGCCACCACCTCCCGGCACAGAAGATCGAGATTCCTATACCTATTATTCTTAGGTTTGGTCTTTCCATGGTGTCCCATATTTCCTAGATATTTTGTGTTAAGGATTTGTTTGAATTAAGATTTTCTTTGGTCAAAGTAGTCAACACCAGGTTCGAGAGACCCACAGAAACAGCTGATCCCAGACTGATAGCTGGGAAACCAGCACAGGACTGTTCCAGACCCCCTGAAGGTGAATGTCAGTTCGGAGGTCCGGACAATCTATGGGGCCTCTTGTTGTGGATCAGTATTCATCTGTAGTACATGAATGGACCTTGGGAATCCACTCCACATAGAGGGACACTCTCTCAGTCTAGACACACGGAGGAGGGAGTATCTAGGCCCTGCTCCAAATGATATGACAGACTTTGAAGACCACCATGGACGGCCTTACTTCCCTAGGGAGCAGAAAGGGGATAGGTTAGGGGCTTGGTGGCAGGCAGGGGAGTGGAGTAGGGAGAGGGACCTGGGATAGACATGTAAAACAAGCATGTTTCTAATTTAAATAAAAAAGAAAAAAATAAAATAAAAGATTTTCTTTGGTTGATGAATCTATTTCTTCTAGTGTATCTTCAACAGCTGAGAATCTCTCTTCCATATCTTGTATTCTGTTGGTTATGCTTGCTTCTGTAGTTCTTGATAATTTACCCAGATTTTCTATTTCCAGCATTCCCTGAGTTTATGTGTTTTTATTGCCTCTATTACAATTTTCAAGTCTTGAAGTCTTTGAATTTTTTCCTTTACCTATTTAATTTCTTTTGCTTTTCTTGCTTTCTTTTACAGTCATATATAGGCATCTGAATTTGGGTTTGTTGGTCTATGTGACGATTTCTATATTTCTTATTTTTGGTGTGTGTGTTTTTTCCTTGGTTTGTCTCCTGTCTGGAATTGTGGAGAGTGTGATGGCTGTTTTGCCTCTTTTGCTGGCCTGTTCTTCTATCTTCACAGGGAATTTCTCTGCTGTTGAAGGCTAGGATAATGGGATGAGTTGGGTGAAGGTAGGTTGGTGGAGAATGTTTTTGTTACACCGTAGGGATGGAGGTAGAGCGAAAAGGAGACCACAACATATTTCCTGCTTCTGGGCTTGGAATAAAACTAGAGGTATGGGATTTCAGGCGTAGTAGAAGAGGTATGGGTTTTCTTTCAGCCTATTTGTTGCTCTAGGAGAGAGGCCCTTGCGTTAGCAAGGGGTCCCTTTTGGATTAGGGTCTGGGATAAAACAATGAGTGGGAGTGGGTTGGGTAGAAGGGAGAAGATCTCTGGGATCCAAGAGAGATGAAATCAGGGATTGGTTTGCCAAGTATGTTTGCTACAGAGCTGAATGAGACTGGAGTATTGGATCTGGGTGATCAGAGAGATATATTTTGTGGGTATTGTATGTCTCAGGCATAGAATGTGTGTTAGCTCAGGGCAGTTTACTTTAGATGGTGGCTTTTTTCTTGTTCTGCTACTCTGGTATGTTCAAGTGAATATCTTTTGTTTCCTTTTTAAAAATTATGTTTTTATTTATAATTTGACTTCCCTCCCCATTTCCCTTGTCTGTCCCCTCCCCTCTGACCTGCCCCCGCCAACCTCAAACAAAAAGAAAAAAATCCATTTTGTGTTGTCTATATATTCACTGGAGCATGGTCAGATTCCTAATTCAAGCCTCCCAAGGGAGGATAAGTCTCTGGTACCATCACACAAGAAGTCACCAACTGAGAAGAGTTCTGCTGGGGCCTGCTCTTCCAAGCATGGCAGGGCCAGATCTCCCTCACCCAGAGACATGAACCTGGCATCAGCAGGCAGCCCCAACACAGGCATCTGCATGGGTTTCTGTGGTAATGTGGGCCACAGACAGCAACATGGCCCTTGGCCATATCAGGAGCTCTGACCACTCCTTCTTAGGATTCAGGCATTATGCTGGCCCACTCCCTGTCATCTGGCAGGATGCCTCTGCTATCATTCAGGCAACCCAGGGGCCCTATGGCCATAAGTCACTACACCATGTGTTGTGTGGCTATGTACGGCTCTGTATGCATGGACAAACGGTCCCTTTTAATCAAGTGCTGCCAGCTCCTTGCTCTCTTCTCTACTTCCCCCTTTCTTAATCACCTTCCTCATTGTTTTGTGGCATTTGTAATGAATTCTTGCCACTGTTGCTGAAGAACTGCACTCAAGACCCTAGGTGGCTGCACAGACCATGAGCCTCCAAATGGTGTGAGGTGATTTCACTCGTCTTTCCCACCAGCGTGGCTCCCTGAGACAGAAAAACCCAAGGACATCACCAAGGCATCAGGCAATGGCTGATGCACACATGGATTTCAGACTTTATCGTAGCTTGGGGCAGCATTGTGTACCGTCCATACCGACATGGTCTCTTGATGTATCTCAGACCATGGTGGGCACTCTAGGAGGTCCAATCCAGACAGTGAACCTTTCCTCATTTCAGGCCTCCATCATCGCCTAGAGCCTGGAGTATCCCGTGGCCAGGAGGCAGGTTCAGGGACTGAGTCTGCATGAGCTCCAGAGTGTTGCATAGCATCCTTTTTAGAGTACTGGGCAGTGACAGTAGACCTCATTCCTTCCTGTCACCTGTCACCTCCATCACCTCTCCAGGTCTGCCTCTCTCCCTAGCCCATACTCCAAGAGAACTGGATGTCAACTTTCACTTTATTATTTAGCCCTTCTGACTAGAGTAAGATGAAATTTCCAATTAGTTTTAATTTGAATGTCTGAGATGGCTCAGGATGGTGAACACTTTGGAAAATATTTCTTAGCGATGTGTATTTCTTGTTCTGAGAATTCTCTGTTTAGTTCCATCTTCTGTTTTCAATTTTTCGTTTTTGATTTGTCAGTCAGATGTAGGGACTTGGCTCTGTAGTTATCTGGTCAGGGGAATTTACTGAGAACATCTACACACTACAGAGGCACTGGTCCCCAGCGTCCATGCTGTCACATTTGGTGTCTGCCTGTGTCCCAACAAGAAGAGTCTAGCTGTTCCAGTAAACTTTACATTCATGATCTGTGTTGTCTGGCTGCAATTCAGACAGAAATATTGGCTAAAGTCTCCTACACCAGATATGGGGATACCAGGGAACAGCATCCCCCTATGCCTTTAAATTGTGTCATTGAGAATTTAAAGCCAGAATTGTAAGTGCACAGAGGAACTGTTGCCCATCCCAGAGCTGTGGGGTAGAATGAAGTCAGAGAGAGGTCTTGTGTAAGAACATATCCTGTTCCTCTTTTGTGGTGGATGTCACCACCCTGTCCCTCAGCCTTCTCATTCTCATGAGTGTGTCCCTCTGTGTGGACTCTGTCACTGGTTCTGAGTTCTGTTTATGTGGAGATCTGTCATGAAGCACTGCCATGGGCCTTGGAGCTGCTCTTCTGGGACTTGGTGAGACAGGGGGTCATTATTTTTTAGCCAGAGTGGTAAGGAATAGAGAATCAGAGATTTATATCCTGGGCTCCTCTCACAGATCATTTTCTCTATGAAGAGCTGGCCTTATGGCTGCAGAGGAGTCTTCCCTGGCCCCAGCCTGTCCATCTGTCTGTGGTCTCTTGATCTGAGCTCTGGGGTTGGGATCAGTGTATAACAAGACAGACTTCTCTTATCAGGCCTTTTGCTTTGTTTTCAGTGTTTTTAATGGAGCAGAGGATCTGGGCACAGTATGGTGAGTCTGTTCTCTGTTTTATCCAAGGGAAACTGAGTTTGCCTGGGAGTAGCATGGGAGGAGCTTGTGGCATCTTTGGTAGATCCTGAGATGGGATTTTCATTGGCAGCCACTGGCACACTTACTTAATGATTAGTCCTTGCTATTGTAGACATCTTTGAGGTGGAGATCCTCCATCAAATGCTAGTAATGCCCACTTGATATCTGCCTCTGATGGATATTGAAACAAATGCCCCCAAGGAGGTGGTACCTGCACACAATATTCCCTCCTGAAGATATGACACTTGGTGTCAATTTTTTTCTTTCTTCCCTGCCTCTTCTCACCTTGGCTGTTTCTGGCACTATTACTGAGATCTGTTCTTTGGAAGATCCAAGCTTAATGAATAGAGGTGAATAAATGAAGTCTAATGTGGGTGTTTCATACATGGGGTTCAGTTTTTTCAGAGGTTCTCATACTTTGTGTGCTTTTGGAGGTGGTCATAGTGGTTGGGTTTTAATGGAAGTAAGAGACAGGCCAGACATAGGTTAGTGATTTAATGCGATTTCCTGTTGATTGGGCCAAGGAAGTGGGGAGCTGTGGTGATCGGAATGCCAACCCCTGGGTTCATTCCTGGACTCTGGGGAGACAAGGAGTTGGACAGTTGATAGCACTAAGGTGTGAGAGTTATTCTTACATTGTTTGTGAACAGTAAAGATGATTATGTCTTCAGAAATATGCCAGAAACTGAATTCTGAAACTGATGAGGCTTCACTTTGGAGGTGAGCTGATTAGTTTTCTTTCAAGTTGACACAAGGTAGAGTGATCTGGGAAGAAGGGACATCCACAGAGGCGTTGTCCCCACATATTGCCCTATGGTCGTGTCTCTGGGGCATTCTTTTGATTAGTAATTGTTTTGGGCGACTGTATGGCTGCTTGGTATGCTGTCTCTCCTGAAATCAGTAGACTAGGGCTTCTTTCCTGTGTCTCTCCAGGGCCACCACCCCAACCTTCCATCTGGGCAGTTCCAGGAGCTGTGGTTTCCACAGGCAGTGATGTGAGCATCTTCTGCAGGACCCCTCCAGGGGTGACCACAGCTCGTCTAAGCCATTTTACACCCGATGGAAAATGGTTTGAACATACCCCAGAGGGAGCCCAGGAGGTGTTTGAATTCAGGCTGCAGGATATGACACACAGCAGTGCAGGGATTTACTACTGTCAATACACCAAGGGAGGTGAATGGTCACAAATTAGTGACAAAGTGGAGCTGGTGGTGACAGGTGAGTAACTGCCCAAGGACACTGTTCTTCAGCATCAGTCTGTGATGTGTCCTTCACTGAACCACATCTGCCCAACACCTGCCCTGTATCTCTTCACGTTCCTTCCCCTCTCCTCCCCTCCCCTCCCCTCCCCTACCCTACCCTCTTCTCCCCTCCCCTCCTCTCCTCTCTCCTCTCCCTCCCCTCCCCTCCCCTCCCCACCTCTCCCCCCCTCCCCCCCTCCCCTCCTCTCCCCTCCCTCCTCTCCTCCTCTCCTCTCCTCCTCCCCTCCTCCTCTCCCCTCCCTCCCCTCCTCTCCTCTCCTCTCCCCCTCCTCTCCTCCTCTCTTCTCCCTCTCCTCCTCTCCCCTCCCTCCCCTCCTCTCCCTCCTCTCCTCTCTCCTCTCCCCTCCTCTCCTCTTCTCTCCTCTCCCCTCCTCCCTCCTCTCCTCTTCTCTCCCCTCCCCTCCCCTCCCCTATCTGCTCTACTCTACTCTTTTTCTCTCGCCTCTTTCTCTTCTCTCATTTCAGCCTTTCCGTTTCAGTTTCCATTTTTATTGACAGGTTTCTTTGAGACATCTTCTCACGTGTCTCATACAGCCCTTGAACTTTCTTTTTTTTCTACTCAGATTATGATTTTATTGTTTTCATTTTTGCTTCAAAGGTTTGGTTTTAATCTACTAGTAGTAATTTATGGTAAGTTCAACTTTCTAGTTTTCGAGTCAGAATGGACAAGTCAGAGGGTGTAACCCAGGAAATGGCAGTGAGAACCCAGAAGGCACACCATGTGCTCTCTGGATCACAGAGAAGCGACCACCTCTTCCCAAACGCTTGCGCCCACTGTAAACTCTGTTCATGCCTCCACGTTTTTAAGTCAGAATTAGTCTAGTAAAAAAACACATTAAAAAGGTAAAATTATTTAAGTGCAATATTAACTGATCTGTGTTTTATAAATTTTAATCCATAAAAATATAAATAAGAATGGTAAATGTTTAAGAAAAGAAATATACATTTAGTGCAAGTTATGAATTACATTTCATCTCCAGTGTCAGCAGTGAAACATCCTGAAATAAAAGAATAATCTAATTTCAAGAAAACAGTTCCACTGAACATCGGGGATCTCTTGCTCCCCAGACTGATAGCTGGGAAACCAGCATGGGACTGATCCAGACCCCAGGAACGTGGGTTTCTGTGAGGAAATCTCGGAAAACTACGGGACCTCTTGTAATAATTCAGTACTTATCCCTAGCATAGGTGTGGACTTTGGGAGTCCATTCCACATAGAGGAATACTCCCTGAGTCAAGACACACGGGGGTGGGCCTAGGCCCTATCCCAAAGGATATGATAGACTCTGATGACCCCCTTGGAAGGCCTCACCATCCAGGGGGAGCAGAAAGGATATGTGATAGGTAGGGTGTTAGTTGGGGGGAGGCTGGGGAGGACGGGAGAGAGAAGGGAACTGGGATTGTCATGTAAAACAATCCTGTTTCTAATTCAAATAAAAAGTTGGAAAAAAACCATTGTTTAATTATGCTGAACAGCACTGAATGTCATAGTAGGAATTTTAGAAATAGAAAATTTGCATATGAGTAGGTCACATTATCCATAAAGTCTGAGAGGAAAAAAAAACTGATTAGAGTCCTGTTTCTTTGTTTTTGATCTGAATCACGCCACACATGCTAGGGGATTTCATTCCCATCTCAAGATTTTGCTGCTTGGCCAGCAGTGGTGTGTGTGTGCACATTTCCAAGCCTGGAGTGCTGTGTACCAACTACGTGGTTAATGGCACAAGAAAGATTCCCTTTGTGTGATGAAACCTCAGTAAACTCACACCAATTTCAAGAGGTTTCCTTACAGCTCAGAAAAGGCAAGGGGAAGGAGAGAGAAGCTCTTTTGGAATGGAGAAAGGGAATGCTTAACTATACGTTTCATGAGTTAACAGAACAGTTCTGATATAAATGGGCAAGACCTTGCAGTCATAATAGATGGCTCAATTCAAAGGAATCCCTCCAGAAACAGGGACTGAGAACGTGTCCCTGTGGTGCTGAAGGCCAGCCAGAGGCTTGAGGATTCCAGGGAAGGCTCCATCTCCATGAAGGCTCAGGCCTGTACGCTCACTACACAGCCTCGGCGAATGCAGCCAATGCAGATCGACATGAGATGAATTACTGCCCTTGAACTTTCTATGTAGCCAAACATAACCTTGACTTTATGATCCCTCTGCTTCTCGTCTCCTAGCACTAGCGTTACTGACCTGGACAAAGACACCATTCATAGGGTGGTGGGCATAGAACAAGGGGCACTCTGCATATTAGGCAAGAACTCCACCATCTAAGATTCCAACTCAGACCCCCTGGTTTAGTTTGTGATCCTCCCTCTGTGCTGATCCTGTTCTGGGCTCTCCTCAGAACTGTGACTATAGCTCCTAACGGATGCAGTTCATGGATTTGCCACCAGCCTTCTTACATATGTAGAGCCTCTCTATGATCCTGGTTCATGGAAAAATAATAGAAACCTATTTTGTGATCCTGATAGATTAGCAAGAGATGACTTTCCTTTTGTCTTCATCTTTTCTTCTCTCTGGTCAGACTCTGTGAATTGTAGGCCATTTTTAATCAGTCTAAAAGTAACGGGGCTGTCCTGCCTAATTTTTTGTCAATTTGACACAAGTAAAGTCGTCAGAATGGAAGGAGTCTCAGTTGAGGAAAGGCCTCCATAAGATCCAGCTGCAAGGTAAAAGCAGACAGACACCCACAGCTAAACACTGAACTGAACGGAACTGGAATCCAATTGCAGAGAAGGACGAGTGATGAGCAAAGGGGTCCAGACCAGGCTGGTGAAACCCACAGAAACAACTGACCTGAACAAGGGGGAGCTCTTGGTCCCCAGACTGATAGCTGGGAAACCAGCATGGGACTGATCCAGACCCCAAGAACATGGGTGTCAGTGAGGAGGCCTTGGAAATCTATAGAGTCTCTTGTGGTAGATCATTATTTATCCCTAGACTTTGGGAGGAGCCCTTTCCACATAGAGGGATACTCCCTGAGCCTAGACACACGGGGGATGGGCCTAGTCCCTATCCCAATGGGTATGACAGATTCTGAAGACCTCCTATGGAAGGCCTCACCCTCCCTGGGGAGCAGAAAGGATATGGGATAGGTAGGGTGTTAGTGGGGGTGGGCAGAGGAGGAGGGGAGAGAGAGGGATCTGGGATTGACAGGTAAAACAATCTTGCTTCTAATTTAAATTTAAAAATGGAGAAAAAATAAAATTAAATCTTAATATAAAAAAAAAGATCCAGCTGCCAGGCATTTTCTTAAGTAGTGATTAATGTGGAAGGCCCTGCCCATGGTGGGCACTGCTACCCCTGGGCAGGAGTCCTGGGTTCTATAAGAATGTGGGCTGAGCAAGCCAGTGGAATCAAGCCAGGTAGTAGCACCCTCTGCATCAGCTCCTGCCTCTAGCATCCTGCCATGTGTGAGTTCCTGTATTGGCTTCTTCAGTGATGAACAGCCATGTTGAAGGGTAAGCCAATAAACCCTTTCCACCTCTACTTGTTTATTGTGAATGGCGTTTCATCACTACAATAGAGGTCTTAACTAAGAGAAGGGTCTTTTTGTAATTCTTTTGAGACAGGGACTTACCATGTAATTCTGTCTGACCTTGAAACTTGGGTATAGAGCAGGTTGTTTTTAAACTCAGAAAGATCCATCCGCATCTGTCTCCTGAGTGCTAGAATTAAAGACACGTGTCACCATGACCAACTAATAGCAAGGTCTCTTTATTTCAGGTGTTTACAGGGTGAAGCCATCCCTTACTGTGGATTCAGGACCTCAGGGTTTCTCAGGAAGAAATGTGACTCTCCTCTGTCAGCCACCTCGTTTCTTTGACATCTTCATCCTCTGCAGAGGTGGAAATGCTTCCTTTCCCCAGAACTGTTCAAGTCAGTCTCACAACACATTCCTCACCTCCCCTGTGAGCCCAGGACACAGGAGGACCTACAGATGCTTTGGCTCTTACAAAAACAATCCCTACTTGTGGTCACTCCCTAGTGATCCCCTTGAGTTGTCCATCCCGGGTAAGTATGTCTGGTTCTTGTTCCTTATGCTTGTGCTTAGAGAGACTCAAGAGATCCATGTGGCATATATGAATTCCACTGTTACGTCTCCTGTGTGCTGTATGTTGCCCAGGGCGCTGCTATTCTGAGTGTAATCGCTTCATTTACATTATGGACTCTGAACATCAAGTGTTAATTGTATTATTTTGGGGACGGATACAAGTGGAGATCCATCTGGAGAATAGAAGTATTCACCTATCCATAATGGCAACCATTGTAAAAGACGGTGTGCCACTTGACTGGTGACCGTTATCCTCCAATGTTCGTTTCTGTGTTGTCTGTGAGACAAGTACATCACTAGACTATGGTGATGGAAAATCTGCTAGTTCCTCCATTGATGGTGATTTTTTGATATCAATTTTTTGTCTTAAGAGATCATCTTTACCTTTATAACACATCATTTCCACCCTCCTTTTCCTCTCCCTAAATTCTCCCCCTACCCCTCCTTGCTCTCTTTCAAATCCATGGCTTCTTTTCACATTTTTCTATATGCATACATGTATATACATATATATTTCTAATATATGTTCAGTCTAATACCTGCTCAGTCTGTGTTATGGTGTTGTGTGTTTCCAGAGCTGTCCATTTGGTATTGCATAACCAGTTGGTCTTCTCTTCTCTGGGGAAGACTATTTCTCCCACTCTCAGTGGGAAATTCCTAGTTCTCTGTAGTTACTTATGTTGGGTTGAGGGCTCATGGGCTTTCTTCCATCCACTTTGACATTTCTGTTCTGCTGTCTTTGTCCAGCTCATGTTTAGGCAGTCATGTTAGTAGAACTTTTTGGGTGTTACTTCTGACATTTGCAGGAGACACAATCCCACAACATATTCCTTGATCTTTTGGCTTCTACAATCTTTCCTTCCTCTCTTTTACAATGTAGGGGTTGTTTTGTATACGTATTCATTGTGGCTGAGCTCGACAACTTTGCATTTTGTTTGTTATGTTTGTAGTATTATATGTAATGTAATGTGTAAAGGTCTTTGTCTGTTGCATAATGAAGTTTCCTTGATGAGGGATGAGTACTACACTTCCCTGACCCATCACCTTTTGTTACTATAGTGCCACCTCTGAACAACCATCGGCCCTTCAAGTCCAGTGAAGAATGTAGGAAACATTAACAGAAGAGAACTCAGAACAGCAGTGCCAGATTTCTTTAGGGAGGAGACTTATTCCTTTATATCTTAGAACTTCTGGTCATTTGGGATGTCTTGGGGTTTTAGAGATTGGACATGTTTCAGGTATGGGAACCAAAATGGACCGGGCCATAGAGGTTCAACTTGGGGAACACTTGCGATTGAAGGCTTGGGATAGAAAACGTCAAGTACACGTGTTAAAGATGGAAAGATGGACTTGAGGAGGCAGGAGGAAGAAATCCCTGTAGAATAGAGAAGGCGATGGCACATGATGAGTTTTTATGTGAGCAGGTGGCACACAGGGTGTTGTAGGGGGCTGCACATATCTAAGTGTCCACTCTATGCAACATTTTTGATGGATTTTAATTTTATTGCGGCAGCCAAGATATCTCTGTGATCTTCAGAACTATATATCCAATGAGATATTTGAAATTCATTCCTGCAGACATTTAACACACATATCTACAGAGCCCCCAATTGGAAAGCATTCATGCATCCCCCTCATGTCTATCCCTGTATTGACAGAGTCCACATCTATCTGTCTGTCCATCCATCTATCTCTCATGTATCTATAGTCTATCTATGTATTAATATTTTTTATTAGAAAGAAAATTATTTTACATGTCAATACCAGTTCCCTCTCCCTCCCCTCCTTCCCTGCCCCCACAAACTATTGCCCTACCTATCCCATACCCTTTCTGCTCCCAAGGGAGGGTGAGGCCTTCCATAGGGGGTCTTCAAAGTCTGTCATAGTCTTTGGAATAGGACCTAGGCCAACACCCTTGTATCTAGGCTCAGGGAGTTTTCCTCCATGTGGGATGGGCTCCTAAAGCCCATTCCTATGGTAGGGATAAATACTGATCCACTACAAAAGGCCCCATGGATTTCCAAGGTCTCCTCACTGACACCAACATTCAGGGAGTCTGGATCAGTCCCATGCTGGTTTCCCAGCTATCAGTCTGGGGACCAAGAGTTTTCCCTTGTTCAGAAACAGCTGTTTCTGTGGGTTTCACCAGCCTGGTATGGACCCCTTTGCTCATCAGTCCTCCTTCTCTGCATCTGGATTTCAGTTCAGTTCAAGGTTTAACTGTGGGTTGTATCAATCTTTGTATGTATGCATGTATGTATATATGTATGTATCTATCCATATTCCACATAGGCGATTGAACACATACTATTTGAATCTGATTTATTTTGCTCAATATGAGGACCCATGTTTTCTTCTACGTTCTGGCATTTACATCAGTTACTCCATCTTTCTGGCTGAAAAAATTCCCATCTTTTGTATATGCTAGTATGTCGGGAGCGAGGGAAATTCCATTATGAAATTCCCAGCGGTTCCAGGAACCAGGAGCTCCGGTCTGCATTGAATAGTGGATGCTAACTGATTTGCTATTGAATGACATGGTCTCAGTGGGGAATGTCCCCTATTTCACATCTAAGCATTTGAATAGGCCTCCACCTGGATGGAGGGGCTAGGTGTGTAAATAACATGTGAGGACAGAGAGTTAGGAGCGAGGGAGCAGAGAGGACTCAACAGATGGACAGAAATGGCCTCCTCGTGGCCATGGAAGCATGGTTAGAAAACAGCCAAAAAGATGCTAAATAAACAAGAGACTCTAGTTTTACAAAATGGAACCGAGAGCTCTCTAGAGATGACAAGATGCCTGTGTTTAGTCTTTGTCGCTGTTGGGTTGCTAGGAGTTTTCAAGACCACGTCCCCCACTCGGGCCGAACCTCATGGCTGTCGTGGTTTGGAGCTGAGGCCGGCCAGGCCGCAACAAAACTAGTTAGTGTTCTAGTTATCCCCTTTATTGCTGTAATGAAGCTAGTGACAAAAATAATTTAAGGATGTCACGGTTTACTTTTGTTAGACCCCCGAAAACTCAAGTATCCGGGGTCTCAGGCCAGGTTCGCGGTCACCCCAATCACCAGGCGGATTCGAGAGCTTGCTGCAAACTGCATGAGGCTTTATTGTAATTTAACGAGCTAACCCCATGTTAGCTTGGGTCTTTCACCCACCCGCCATGGTGGACGGCTAGAAAAGACGGCTTGAAGCTGCTGCGCATAGATCTTTATAGGGCAGCGTAAGGGGAGTGTCTAGGGGTACGCACAGGCTCATGATTGGTGTGCCTCCAGGCTTGGAGGGCTTGCCCTGTGTTGATTGGTCAACTGGTTGTTATGGCTCATAGGCCCTCCCAGGGTGGTTGCTATGCTCTCTACGTCATTGTCGTGCGCTTGTCCGTAAAGCACACCCAGGGTTGTAAAGCATAGCGCCACCAGGTAACTTCTGATTGGCTCCCTGTCACGAGACAGGCATCTGACTTTCTAGTGTCTAGGTCAAGGTCATAGAAGCACGTGTTCGACCATTATGGCTGCCAAAAGGGAAGCCGGTTCCTTCACTTTATTGCACAGTTTGAGGTACTTGAGGCGCATTCATGATGGTGGGAACGGCATGGTGGCAGGAACTTGAGGCCGTTGGTCACATTGCATCAGTCTTTAAGAAGCAGGCAGCAGAGAGAGAGAGAGAGAGAGAGAGAGAGAGAGAGAGAGAGAGAGATGGCTGCTTCAGCTCATCCACCTTTCTCCTTTTTAGTGCAGTGGTCTAAGCTTGGGGACTGGTGTTTCTCACCTTTAGGGTGGGTGCTCCCACCTCAGCTAATCTGATCAGTATGGTCTCTCAGAGGCAAGGCTAGAGACTAGCTGAATCTAGGCTACCCCCCACAGACCTGCCCAAAAGCTTGTCTCTTAGGTAGATCCTGTCACATTGCTAATCAATACCATCAACAGAAGTGCATTTTCTTTTTTCTTTCGCTCATGTATTTATTTTATTTTACTTTTTTCACTGATTTTTTTATTTGAATGAGAAACAAGATTGTTTTACATGTCAATCCCAGTTCCCTCTCCCTCCCATCCTCCTCTACAGCCGCACCCCCCCAACTAAAACCCTACCTATCACATACCCTTTCTGCTCCCCAGGGAGGGTGAGGCCTTCCTTAGGGGTTCATCAGTGTCTCTCATATCCTTTGGGATAGGGCCTAGGCCCACCCCCGTGTGTCTAGGCTCAGGGAGTATTCCTCTAGGTGGAATGGGCTCCCAAAGTCCACACCTATGCTAGGTATAAGTACTCAATACTACAGGAGGTCCCATAGATTTCCGAGGTTTCCTCACTGAAACCCATATTCCTGGGGTCTGGATCAGTCCCATGCTGTTATCCCAGCTATCAGTCTGGGAGCAAGAGTTCCCCCTTGTTCAGGTCAGTTGTTTCTGTGGGTTTCACCAGCCTGGTCTGGACCCCTTTGCTCATCACTTGTCCTTCTCGGCATCTGGATTCCAGTTCAGTTCAGTGTTTAGCTGTGGGTGCAGAAGTGCATTTTCTTAAAAAAAAAAAAGAAAAGTGTTTTCCTATTAGGACACATGAAGTCATAGATTGGACTCATGTATCTTTACACATGTGCCATTGTTCTTTGGTCTCATCGTTACCGTCCCTCTCTGTGCTCTCCCGTGTCCCGTCTCTGCTGTTAGCTGTTTTCGTTCCTTCCTGTAATTAGATTCTACTTCTGCTTTTGTCTTCTTCTTTTTTTTAAATGTGTGCGGCGTGTGGTGCATGTTCACAGGGTGTGGGTGCATGCCCACATATGGAAGCCAGAGCAAGGTGTCAGGTGTCTTCCTCTATCACCCTACTTATGTCTTTGAGATAGGATCTATCACCCAACCTGCAGCTTGCTCTTTAGGCTAGGCTAGCTGACCACTAAACTCTTTTTTAATGAATATTTTTTTCATACATTTTTAAATTCTGACCACAGTTTCCCCTTCCTCCTCTGTTCCTGTTTTCCCCTCCCATCTACCCGTATCCCCACCCACTCCTCCTCAGCTCCATTCAGCAAGGGGCAGGCCTCTCATGGGCTTGAGCAAAGCATGGCCCATCATGTCAAGGCAGGACAAGCTCCTCTCCCTGTCCCCCTGCATCAAGGCTGGGCTAGGGAATCCAGCATGTGGAACAGGTTCCCAAAAGCCAGCTAAGTGCGAGGCAGAGGTCCTGATCTTACCGGTAAGAGCCCTGCAAACAGACCAGGCCACACAACCATCACACCCATGCAGAGGGCCTAGGTTGGTCCCATGCCATCTCCCTATCTGTCCAGAGTTCATGAGTTCAGGTCAGCTGTCTTTGTGGGCTCTCCATCATGATCCTGACTCTCTGTTGGCTCATTAATTCCCTCCTCCTTTTCTTCAGCAAGACTCCTAGACCTTAGCTTAATGCATGCCTGGACTACCGACCTCTTGAAACTCTAATGACTCCATCACCCAGTGTTGAGGTCACAAACATAACCAGCTAGGCTTCTCTGTGTGCTTGTATGTGTGTGGATGCTGGAGATTTGAACTCAGACCCTTATGCTTCTAAAGCAATTATGCTTATCCACTGAGTCATCTCACCAGCCTTATGCCTTCTTTGCTTCTAACTAAAATGCTTTCTCTTTTGCTTTTTTGGGGACAGGTTTCTCTGTGTAACCATGTCTGTGCTGGATCTCGCTCTGTTGACCAGGCTGGCTTCCAACTCACAGAGATCCACCTGCTTCTGCCTCTCAAGTGCTGGGGTTAAAGGCATGTGCCACCCAATGACTGACTCAATTAACCTTTTAAATTAAAATTTCAGGCCAAGCATGATGGTGCACACACAGAGATCTCTGTTCAAGGCCATATGTGTTATTACTGCTCCTTCCCCACCAAGAGTCTCTGCTGCTGCTTTCCTATTATGTAATTTCATTATACTTTCAATTTCCTACCTATTTTGAATTTTTTTCTCTTAACTCCCTTCTTAGTTTCAACACACACACAGACACACAGACACACAGACACACACACACACACACACACACACACACACACACACACACACACACTCACACAGCACACCACACACATTTTAAATGGAAATTTCATATATAAGTGATATCATGTGTTATTATCACTCCTGAGTTGGGCTTACTTGGTGTAATCCAAAAATGTCCAGTTTCATCCATTTTCTTATGTGTACCTTGTTTTCATTTTTCTCTCCAGTTGTGTAAAGTTCCACTCTGTCTATGCACTACATTTTCTTCATCCATTCATGTGTGGATGGACATCTATGCTATGATAAATCTTTCCGCCAAAACCGCCGAGCCCTACTGCCACGTGGGTGCTCTCCGCCAGCCACCCGCCCGAGTTAGGGCTCAAGTTAATACATAGAGAGACTTGTATTAGGTACAATGCTGCTTGGCCAATGACTAGGATTCTCATCTGTTATCTCAGTCTTAGTTTTCATAAATCTATATATTTTATAAGACTTATCTTATCGGACGCCTTATTGGCATCCCTCCTTGCCGGTGGATCATATTGCACTGCTGGAGGAAGAACAGAGGGGGAAAAGGGATACTTCCTGTTTCATCTTTGCTTAAATATGAGTCTCCTTGCTATGTCACTTCCGGCCTGGATCACCACTTCTCTACTACATTTCCCAGAATCCTCTTTGACTCCTAGTCCTGTCTAACTTGCTGGCTCATTGGCCAAACAGAACTTTATTAAACAATCAATAAGATAGACACACACAGAAGTACTTCCCCCATCACGTCTAATCTGGCCTCCTTCAATTTCCTGGCTGCTGTGACTTGTGCAGCACACAAATGTGTAAGCCTCAGCCATGCTGACTCAGAGTTTTCCAGCATTTGTTAAGAGGCTCTGTTCTTTTTAAAACAAACAGGACACAATGCGTTAGTCACTGTACGCCAATCCCAAAGTTGGTGTTATTTCATTTATACTTGCCTTCGTAGCTTGCAATGGTTTTCAGTTTCTGACTGTTTCATGTCTCTTTTGATCTCTAATCTTTATTAGAAAGCAGCCTCCCCTGCTGTCTCCTGATTGTCCATTCTGTACATGGTTCGTTCAGGCTCCTGGTCAAGATTAGTGTATGTTCTTCATAGACTATATGGGAAGAGCTCTCCTTGAGACTCAGAGGGCTGGGTGTTTCTTATCCTTTAAGGACCATCTCCCCAAATGAATTTTCTTTGCTATTGTATTTAATCTGCCTCATCAGTTGGGTGTGCTGGTGCCTGCCCATGATCCCAGCTTTTGCCAGTTGAAGGCAAGAAGGTCTCAAGGTTGAAGTTGTCCTGGGCTACATAGTAAGACTCTGTGTTTGCTGACCTGACCAGCGGGGAGCTCTTGGTCCCCAGACTGATAGCTGGGATACCAGCATGGGACTGATCCAGACCCCAGGAACATAAGTTTCAGTGAGGAGACCTTGGAAATCTATGCAACCTTCTGTAGTAGTTGAGCTCTTATCCCTAGCATAGGTGTGGACTTTGGGAGCCCATTCCACCTAGAGGAATACTCCCTGAGCCAAGACACACGGGGGTGGGCCTAGACCCTATCCCAAAGGATATGATGGACTCTTATGACCCCAATGGAAGGCCTCACCTTCCCTGGGGAGCAGAAAGGATATGTGATAGGTAGAGTTTTAGTTGGGGGGGCTGTAGGGGAGTATGGGAGGGGGAGGGAACTGGGATTGACATGTAAAACAATCTTGCTTCTAATTCAAATAAAAAGATGGAAAGAAAAAAAGACTGTGTTTAAAAGACTCATAATAGATACTGCCTATGTGGTCAACAATGCACGAATTGGTTGCTTTAATTATTTTGTTGCAGATGTTGCCTATCGTTTCCTAAATGCCTAGGTTTGTGTTTGGTGTAAGGTAGGTGTTCAATAAATGTTTGATTGGATGAGTGACTTAATAGAACTGACATTTAATAACGGATCACTATTGTTTTCTAATTCTAGGTACATACAACCACACTGTGATTTGGGCCTCAGTTGCTGCTGTCTGCTTTCTCCTCCTCCTCTTCCTCCTCATCTGCCTCTGCTGCCATTGTGCCAAATGCAGTACGTCCCAAGAGTCAGTGGGGGATTAATCTGGGAGGGGTGTATGGGCATGGTAGGTTCTAAGACTGATCGTTGTCTCTCTGTAGGGGCCACCAATGGTGAGACCAGCAGCCAAGTGAAATATAAGAGGTAGGTAATTTTGGGCTCTCCCAATAAATACACCCCTGCATCTCTATCTAAGATTTTTGTCTGAGTCCTGGGGATTGAAGCCAGGGCCCCTACATGCTTGACAAGCACTCTGCCATCGAGCTACACCCACAACCCCTAAAAATTCCATTTGGATAATTTCTCAGGCATACTTTAACATTTCCACTTCTTCTCACTCAGGTCCAGCCCAGCCATGGACATGGAGGAAAAAAATAAATGTAAGGTGGAGTGAGTCTCTCTGAGGAAAGGGGTGTTCGTAGGGCTTAGGAGGCCTCCGGGGGCGAGCAGAAGGGGTGGGAGGTGCCACCTTGCTGTGTGACGTTGCTGTCTTTTACTCAGGTTCTGCTGGTCTTCTCTAAAATATAGAGCATAAAACAAGATAGTTTAAAAACTCATGTGAAACATGCCCACTTTCTCACCTTTCCTTCCAGATGGTGACTTGGAGGACAGTCAACCTGAGGACTACAGGAAGGTGGACTCACAGGTGAGCCCTCCCCACTGCCCTGCCCTCCTTTTCCCGAATCCCACCTGGCAATTCTCTTCATACTTTGTGTCTCATGATGGCAGGTGTCTGCAGCAGAACACTCACGGGAGGTGACCTATGCCCAGCTACGCCAAGACAACTTCACAGAGATCATAGATCCTCTTCCATCCAATGCTCCCCAGGGCACATCCTCACAGACTTGTGTGTATGCCAGCCTCACATTGTCCCAAGAGGAGAGTCAGAGCTAGGTGTGCAGGCGTTTCTTCAGCACCAGGTGCCTCTGTGAATGATGCTTCTCACGGTTTCCAACTCAAGCCATTAGCACAGAGCTCCAAGGGACTCAAGTGTAGAGAAGCTTGTTAGTGGTGAAGGAACTCTGGAGCTCATAAACATTGCTCAGCAAACTTCTGATCCCTTGTGATTTGCTCACTGACTGGTGTACCTGTCAGATATGTGCCATGGAATAATAATCCTTCTGTACACCGTGTGAGTATGTGGCACCATGATTGGTTTAAGAAACAAGCTGACTGGCCAATAGCTGAACAGGATAAATTTGGGTGGGAAAGCCAAACCGAGAGTGATGGCATGAGGAATGGGGGAGTTTGAAGAGTTGCCAGCCAGATGGAGAATGAGTAGGACATACAAAATGGGATAGAGGTAAATGCCATGAGCCCTAAGGCAGTATATAGATGAATAGAAATGGATTAAGTTGCAAGAGCTAGTTAGTAACAAGCCTGAGCTATCAGCCGAACATTTATAAATTATATTAAGTCACTGAGTTAGTTGTTTGGGAAGTGATTGCTGGTTATTTGGGAGCAGGTGGTCATAACAGGAAAATGCTGCCTACAGGTGTGTGCAGATGACAATTTGCTTGGGCTCATGTTAACTTAGTAAGACACAGTTCCCATCATTTACTGAAAGAAGCAAGCTGAGCAATCTGGACTCCCGATGATTAGTGACGAACACCTCAACAGTGTGATCTTAAACCTTAGCTGTCAAGTTGATGTGTTTTAGAATCACCTGAGAGACATAATCCATAGGTGTGTCTTTCAGATATGTTCCAGAGATCTTTACTGAAAGTGGAAAGACATACTCTGAATATAGGTGATATTATTTTATGGGCTGGGGTCTTACGTTGAATAGAAAGGAGAAAGTAAGTGTAGCATCATTATTCAGCGACCTCTCTCTGCTTCCTGCTATGGATACAGAATTACCAGCTGCATCATGCTCCTGCTGCTATACCTAGAGGCCCTTTTCTACTCTATCCTCATACCATCAAACTAAGTCAAAATAAACCTTTGGTGATGATTGCTCTCAATGGTCAACTTGATGATATATAGTCTCCTGGGAGATTAACCTTTGTGCATGTGTGTAAGTGATTATTTGAATTAGGTTAATTGTGGTCGGATGACCTGCCCACTACACTTCCTGGGTTGAGATTCTAGACTGTACAAAAAGGAGATAGTCAATTGAACACAAGTATTCATAACTTTCTTCTTTTTGATTGTGGGTGCAATATGTTAGGTACCTCAGGCTCCTGCCGGCACAACTTCTTCACGGCAATAGATTGTAACCTTGGACTCTCCCTCAAGTTGGTTTTTGTCTGTGTGTTTTATCACCAAAACAGAAAAAGTAACTAGGACACCCTTTCTTCTTCAACCCAATTTTATCACAGCTACCATTAAAGTTACTAATAGAGAAGGTGAGGAGGCAGTCACTTACTAGGGCGTTTTCGGTGAAACTTTGGGATTCCAGGTGGTTTGCTCAAGGGACCTACAGGCACCAGGGAGAAGTCAAGAATAAAGAGAATTCTTGCCATCACTTGGTATGGTGAATCACACTGAAACAAACACAGAGTGCAAGAATCTTTATGAGGTGGTGATGTTATTTCACTAGTGCACATTGAAGAGGTGATTTAGTAACACACTTTTCAAATTTATTTAAGAACCTCCATACTGCTTTCCCTAAAGGCTCTACCAATCTATATTCCCTTTGACAGTATACACAGGATTCCCTATTCTCCACACCCTTGTCAACCCGTTGTCACCTCTTCTCTTTGGTGATGGACATGTTAACAGGTGTGAGGTGATGTCTTTGGTTAGCATGTATAAGATGATTAGTGATTGTTATGATAGAGCGCATGGGGAACGTTGGTGGATTCCATGGCACGCGAGGGTGACGGAGGCAGAGGGACAAACATGCCAGGCAGACAGAGCTTAAGTGAGGAGTTTTATTAGAAAGGGGAGGGAATGAAAGAGAAAAGAGGTAAAGAGACACAGAGAGGACAGAAGAGAAGAGGGAGACAGGAAAAGTCCAAAGTCCTGTCTGCCCCAGGGGAACAGCAGGAAAGAGAGGGGGAAAGAGAGAAGCAAGAGCTGGAAAGAGAGAGCAGAAAGAGAGCGGGAAAGAGAGGAGTGCGAAAGAGAGCGTAAGTGGGCAGAGGCCTTTCTTTTAAAGGGGTCCTTTGCACCTGGGCTGACCAGGATACCATCTGAGTGCATTCTGCCAGGAGACAGGGGTAGGCCAGCATAATGCCTGAATCCTTACAGTGATATCAAACACCTTTCTGCATACTTGCTGGGAATTTTATATCTTCTTGAAGACAAACAAAATCCAGGTCTTTGTTCATTTTGTTTTTTATTACTGTTTTAATTAGCATATAAAGTAATATGCTTTATTATGACATTTTCACACACGGATACCATCGTACTTTGCTCATACTCTCTCCCCATTATTGTCTTGTGTTTCCACCTCTACAACTGGTCTACTCTCTCACCGCCAGTAACACCGATGGAGTGCCCCAACTACTTACTGTTATTATGTACAGCCCAAGGAGGGGTTCACTAGTCTCAGTGAGAGATCTCTGCAAGGGAGAAATGTTAGATTGTAGTCATAATGGAAGAGGAAGCTGTGGCTGCTAGCTTTTGCCCACACTGGTCAAATAATTTGTAAACACTCTTACATGGACCAGAGGAAGGCATTGCCATCCCTCTGAGTCTTACCTGGGGGAGGCTTTGCCATTTCCGAGCATCTGAGGCATTGAGGTCCTTGATATGGCTGTGTCCATGTCAATAATACACATTCATTCAGGACTTCATCTGTTCCCTGTAGATATTTTATCCTATTCATGTATGAAATTCTTAAAGAATAAAAATTATAACAGAATAATGGTTTCAATGAATGTTGACAAAAGAAGGTAGGAAGTAGACATGTTGATTAAATGGCCAAGGGGATGCCATCTTGTCCTGACTCTGTTTTGTGTCTAGAAACTCCTCAGCCTTCACCTCACCCCCAGCATAGCCCCACCCCCCACCTTGGCAATGCTTTTGGGACTGTTCATGACTCTGGCCCAGATATATTGACTAGAATAACTGGTATTTGTGTAGGCTAAAACATAAAACTAAAATAACTAAAAGGAAGTATACATTAGAAATAATTGTCATGCCGGGTGTTGGTGGTGCACACCTTTAATCCCAGCACTCGGGAGGCAGAGGCAGGCAGATCTCTGTGAGTTCGAGGCCAGCCTGGTGACCAGAGCGAGTGCCAGGATAGGCTCCAAAGCTACACAGAGAAACCCTGTCATGAAAAACCAAAAAAGAAGAAGAACAACAAAAACAAAAAAAAGGAGAAATAATTGTCATGTGTTATCTGGAAAATACTGCTGAGCTTTGCAAAGACATAGATGTTGCCCGGATTCTCTTCCAACACTGATGTAATTGTGATTTTTTTGTCTTTAACAAGTGCTGTACCCCTGAGCTCTGTCACTAAGAGACTCTGAGGCATGAACCCTGATCTTGGCTGCTGTCTAATAAAGGAGTTGCATACTTTGAATTGGCTTCGTTAGTGTGGGTGTCAAGAACTATCTCTCAGGGGTCATTTCACATCTGCAGCCTCAGCTGCAGCATGAGGTAAGAGGATCGCTTCTAGATCAAGACCGGCCCTGGGCAACCCAGTTCGATATGGGCTGGAGAGAGTTCCTGGGCTGGTCAGGTGGCTCCCGGGATAGAGGTGCTTTCAGTGAAGCTCGAAGACCTGGGTTTGATCCAAGAGATCTACATGGTAGAAGGAGAGCACTGACTCTTATGTAAGGCCTTGTCTCTAAAAAATATGAAGATAGCTGACCAGGAAAAGTGAGGGAGAAGTTGTAAGGGAGGGAATGGGAGATAGATTCGAGCCAATCACATTATATGCATGCACGAATAATAAATAAATTATTTAAAGATTTACCAAAGAGAGAAAGAATGAAAAAAAGCGAAGAAGAAAGCTGAATGCAGGGGCAGTGAGCTGCTGTGAGGTAGTTTTGGGGTGGGGAGTAGAAGAATTAGAAGAAACCGAGAATGTGGAGTGGACGTGAACTGGGGATGGTGGTGAAATAGTGTGGCCATTTCTGGGGAAGGAGGGGTGATTGGCGCTTGGAGGTGTAGCTCAGACTCTGCTTCTGCACCTGCTGGCCTCACAGTGTGCGTGTGTCTGGTGAGTTGTTCTTTAAGAGAGGAGAGAAATGCAAGCCCCAAATGACCATATTAGGGTAATGTTCAGCACCGTTGGGAATTGGAGAAGTGGAAATTGTAGAAGTGGGTGAGGAGGCTGTAATACCAGCCCTCGGGAGGAGGAGACAGGGGAATCAGGAGCTCAAGGTCACTGTTGGCTACATAACATGTTTTAGGTCAGCCAGTGGTATGTGAGACCCTGTCTCAAAGCAATGTTATCAATAATGACAGCAACAGCAGCAGTAACAAAACTCTTTTTAAAATTTTATTTATATAACATTTTTTTTCATTTATTTTACATACTGACAGAAGTTCCTCACCTCCCCTGAGCAAGTTACACAATTGTCACATACACACAGAGGACCCAGGTTGGTCCCTTACACAGGCTCCCTAACTGTTGGTGTCATGTGCTCCCAGGTGCTCAGGGCAGCTGTCTCTGTGGGTTCCCTTGTCATGAAGCCGCTGGCTCATACAATCCCTCCTCTCTCTCTTCAGCGAGATTTGCAGAGTTCATCCCAGGGCTTGGCTGTGATCTCTGCATATGCTTCCATCAGTTATTGAATTGAGTATCTCTGAGGACAATTAGTCATCAATCTGATTACAGGAGATGGCCAATCCAGACACCCTCTCCAGTAGAAGTCTTATCTGGGTTCATCCTTGTGGATTCGTGGGAGTTTCTCTGGTGCAGGGATTCTCCATAACTCTGAAATGGCCTCCCATCAGGAAGTCTCTTATTACTCCCTCCTCCATCCTGCTCCCAATCTGCCTCCTGCACCCAGCCTACCCAACCCACATCCTCAAGTTCTTGTCCTTTCACCCCCTCACCACTGCGCCCAGATTACCCAGGAGAGCTCTTATATTTTCCCTTCCCAATGAAATTCATGCATTCCTGATAGGGGAAGTACTTCTTATTGATTGTTTAATAAAGTTCTGTTCGGCCAATGAGACAGCAAGTTAGACAGGACTAGGAGTCAAAGAGGATTCTGGGAAATGTAGAGAAGTGGCGATCTAGGCAGGAAGTGACATAGCAGGGAGACTCATATTTAAGCAAGGAGAAACAGGAAGTGCCCCTTTCCCCTTCACCTCCTCCAGCAGAGCCATGTGAGCCACTGGCAAGAGAGGGTGCCAGCGAAAGGCATCCTCTTTAAGTCTTATAAAATATATAGATTTATGATAATTGAGACTGAGCTAACAGTTGAGAATCCTAGTCATTGGCCAAGCAGCATTTGAACCTAATACAAGTTTCTAGGTATTAATTTGGGCCCTAACTCGGGTGGGCGGCTGGCGTAAAGCGCACAGGTGGCGGTGGGGCTTGGCAGCTTTTGGCAGAAAGATTTATCATAACACATTCCTCTTTGGGCCCTCCACCACAGCAAAATTTTAAAGTTGCAGCAACAAAGTGATGTTATTTCATACCAACTATATGGGGTTACATGGCGTCCTCACATTTGCATATTGAAATCCTAACCCTTGGTGGCTTAGAATGTGAACTTATTCAGAAACAGGTTGTTGAAGGTATAACTAATACAGTTAAAATGAAATGCTATTGGAGTATAGTGGATGCCTAACCTGATATAACTAGTGACCTTGTGAAAAGAAGTTTGGATACAGAGCATACATACAGCACACACAGAAAATACATACACCCTAACAGTGCACATGCATAGATGCACACACAAACACACATACATGTACACACACCACATAAAACATAAACACACACACAACACAAACATATACGCACCACACAGAACATGTACACATAGCTTGCACACACACACACACACACACACACACACGCACGCACGCACGCACACACCACCACCACCACCATCTCACAATAAAGGCAAATACCGGGCTGTTACATCTTTAAACAAAGAAGTGACAAGAATTTCCAGTAACTGGGGGTGGTGGTGGTGGAAGTTAGAAAAGGGGAAGTCTGTTAGAAGAACATAGTCTTCTTTGAAGGAACTCACCCTCACTTTCAGATTTCCAGTCAAGTTGGGCTTGGTTTATGTAGTTTGTAGCAAGCTCACAGGCTGATGTGCTCTCAGATTGGCAGAGCTTAGAAGGCTGAATGGCCCCAGGTTGGGGTGTATGGGGGGATACAGAGACCCTCATTCTTCTGGAATAGATGAAGCTTGTGTGTCACTATTTATTGCAATAATAAGAGCAACAACAAATAACAACAACAACAACAACAACAACAGCATATAAGGACATATTTGCACCAAGGCTCACATATAGAGGCCAAAAGGCAACTTGATGGAGCTGGTTCTCTCTGTCCACCTTTAAATGGGTTCTGCAGATCAAACCCAGGTCCTTGGGTTTGCATGGCAGGTGCATTTACCCACTGAGGTAGGGATCAAATGCCGTCACCTGGCTGTGCAGCAAGCACTTTTACCTGCTGAACCATCTGGTAAACCTCCAGTGCGTGCCAGCTCTTAAATGCAATTTGACATCAAGTGAGGTAAACTTGAAAGCTTGTGTCCTCCTGGGTACATAAGCTGTGTGTTGCATACTGGTGTGCTGTTTCATTCATCCATGGGTCACACATGCAATGGGAGCCCTATAAGATTATAATAGAGCTGAGGCATTCTTATTGACTATTGACATCACAGTCATTTGGTGGCTCAATGTATTATTCATGTTTTAACAGATCTACTGCGCTGATGATCACATAACAATACGGCATGTACCTTGACTTTGTGTAGTCCAAACAATCCTTCATGGGAATCCACCACCTCTGGCTCTTACAGTCTTTCTGCCCCCAGTTCCAGGATGGCTCCTGAGCCTCGGGAGGAGGGGATGTGATATAGATAGTTTTTTTTTTAACTCTAAAAATTACACTGTAACATATGGATTTTACAATGACATCTTCATACAAATGCAACGTGTATTTTGTTCATATTTACCTTTGGTAGTTTCTGAAGTCACCTCTTACTGGTCCCCCTCTTCCTCCAAATGGTCTCCTTTCAACTTTCATATGATTGTATATCTAAGACAGTCTCACATAAGCCCATTAAGGGTGCACATAGAGTGACGGCCAATTGTTGCTTACAGTCTTACGGTAAAGGTGTTTGGATATAATCTGCCTGGTCATTTTTGGGTAAGTGGTGGAGGATGCTTCGGTAGAAGCAGATAAATGTTCTTCTTCTGATGTACAGGGAGATGAGGTACAGGGAGGTGATAAACTCCAAGCGTCCAATGGACAGATGAATGACTTTTACACCAGTGTGCAGTTTATATTAAAATGTGTGGGGCTGGGGGCGTGGCCCAGTTGTAGAGCCCCTGCCTAGAATCCCCCAGTGAGGGGCTGGGGTCGTGGCCCAGTGGTAGAGCCCCTGCCTAGAATCCCCCAGTGGGGGGCTGGGGGCGTGGCTCAGTGGTGGAGCCCCTGCCTAGAATCCCCCAGTGAGGGGCTGGGGGCGTGGCCCAGTGGGGAGCCCCTGCCTAGGAGGGGCTAGGGGTGTGGCCCAGTGGTGGAGCCCCTGCCTAGAATCCCCCACTGAGGGGCTAGGGGTGTGGCTCAGTGGTAGAGCCCCTGCTTAGAATCCCCCAGTGAGGGGCTGGGGTGTGGTTCAGTGGTAGAGCCCCTGCCTAGAATCCCCCAGTGAGGGGCTGGGGGCGTGGCCCAGTGGTGGAGCCCCTGCCTAGAATCCCCCACTGAGGGGCTAGGGGCGTGGCCCAGTGGTGGAGCCCCTGCCTAGAATCCCCCACTGAGAGGTGTAGATGTGGCCCAGTGGTAGAGAGCCCCTGCCTAGAATCCCCCACTGAGGGTTGTAGATGTGGCTCAGTGGTAGAGCCCCTGCCTAGAATCCCCCACTGAGAGGTGTAGATGTGGCTCAGAGGTTGAGCACTGGTCTAGAATTCACCACTGAGGACCTGGGGGTGTGGATTTGTTGTTGAGTACAGTGCCTGTTCAGCGTCTGCCACCGAGCTGCTTCGGATGTGGCTCAACATTAGCAAGCTTGCCTCGAACCTACCAGTAAGGGATGAGGCTGTGGCTCAATGGTTAGAGCACTTGCCTTATCTATGAAAGGCCTTGGTTCAATTTCTAACATGGCAAAAAATACTAATAGAAATAAAATTTAAAAGACTCATTTTTGATGTGTACATGGCAATGCCACTACCAAAATTGTGCTGTGGTTAGAGTGTTATGGCTTTGGCTCTAGGGCTTGACAAGATTCAAGAAACATATGCCAGGGCAGACTTTTTCTTCCCATAGGGCTTGCACCACATCACACAATCTTCGTCAGGCACCCAGGCTCCAACTTCTCCACATCCTTACCAGTATCTGTTATCTTTCATTTCCCATTAATCATTCTGTAGTAATTTCATACATGAGTATAACATGTTAGAACCCCTACCACACGTCCTTCCAGCTCCAGGCCTCCTCTTTTCTCCTCCTTTTCTTCTCAAGATTTAATTTTCTTCATGTGTGTGTATGTCACATGTGTGCAGGGACCTGCAGAGGCCAGAAGAGGGCATCAGATTGCGCAGAACTGCAGTTACAGGGGGTTGTCAGCCACCCAGTGTTGATGTCTGGATGTAAACTGGGTCCTCTGGAAGAGCAGCAAGTACTCTTTACCACTTTCTCCGGCCACTTTCTCTTCCCCCCTCCTCTTCTTTTTATAACCTACTAAATCCAATTAGTGCTGCCCACACACCCTGAAATATGGGCAACCTACCATGGGCCAAACCGCAGAAGAAAGATGACTTTCCCTCTATCAGCAGCCGTTGCCTGCCAAAAGCTCATCAATTATGGCATGGAAAATTAAAAAAAATAATTATATGTGTGTATGTGAGTTTGTACACATTAGTGTAGGTGACAGCAGACTCCAGAAGAGGGCATCGGATTCCCTGGAGCTGGAGTTACAGGCGGTTGAGAGCAACCCAATGTGGGTGCTGGGAACTGAAATGAAGGTCCTTTCGAAGAGCAGCAAGTGCTTTTAACTGCTAAGCAATCTCCCTGTCGTCTAGGAATGAGGTATATAATTTTTCACATTTTGGAATTATAATGACCCAGTAGGTATATGTGTTTTGGGGGAAGGCACAATAAAGAAGCCACTCCACTAAATGGCCACTCCACTAGGAGGGAAGGTAATTGTGAGCAAGATGGAGAGAACATCCAGAGGTATCTGGAAGAGTCCAGAGTCGGCAGAAAAAGAAACAGACTGGACATGGCTGGGGCTAGGAAAGTGGGAATAGCAGAGGACAGTAGAGACAGCAATGGAGAGAGGTGGACAGGGGTAAACTTTGCTGTTATGTAGAGAACAAATGGCTATGCAGGAGAAGAGAAGCCTGGGAAGGTGAGAAGGGCCAGGATGCTAGTTCGAGGGATTTTAAATGCATTATAATAGGTATTTGTGAATATGGACTGTGGAAGCCTGTAGGTTAGCATGGGCTTTGATAGGCAGCCATAGGTATATGTCAATGTTAAACCATATCTCCCTCGGAAGTAAGGGAGATGGCTCATTTTGGAAGACTGGGACTGTTTCACAAGTTTCTGAGGAATGCTGGTTTTTATCTAACCACGAGGATCCTTCTGTAGTCCAGCTTGAGTTGAGCCAAGAAAGTCATTTCTGGACACATCCCCAGCCCTTTGGAGTTTGGGGAACTGGAATAGCCTTTGAACCTGACCAAACGAAGACAGACATATGAAGTTTGGACCAGCCTTTCCCAGTGACTACGAGGAATTTTGTGGGAGTCTAGGACATAGGTCGTGTTCCTGCAGGCAGACAGCTGGCAAGAGGAGATAAGTGGTGACGTCAGGAGCTTGTGTGCAAGTCATCCTATTGAGGAGAGGGCCCTGTCTTGATGTCTCTCAATTAGGAAAGCTGGGGCTTCTGGAATCAGGGAGGAGGGAATTCTTCACCCTCATCACATCCTGTGCCTATGTTCCAGGCAACTACAGCTTCCCTGCTTGGCCACAGGACTCAGGACCGGGCTGCAGAGCCATGTCTCCAGCCTTACCTGCTTTCTTCTGTCTTGGTGAGTCCTGTGGGCTAACCTGGGAAGTACTTTGAAACAGTCTCTGTGTACAAAGGAATGAAAAACATCTTGTCAGGGGTGAATTTCAGAACAAGAACAAGTCTGTGAAGTTCCATTTGTTGGAAGGAGAAACAGAGAGGAGATACAAGTGGTTTAATTGTTTTGGTTTGCTTTGGCTTGGCCAGAACACTTGAGCAGGTGTTCCAGGGTTGGCCAAACTTCTGCCCTATATACAAGGAACACCAGGGCTGCTTTCTTTCCTCTCTTCCTCCTTCTTTCTCTCTCTCCATTTAAAACATTAATCATTTATTTATGTTTGTTCTCTCTGTGTGTCTGTGTGTATTTGCATACACACACACACACCACGCGCGCACACACACACACACACACACACACACACACACACACACACACACACACACACACGGGCGTGCCTGCGCCTGTATATCACGGAGATCAGAGGGCATCTTATTTCCTTCCATCATGTTGAGCCTTGGGGAATCGAACTCAGGTCATCAACTTTTCCTTCTTTCTTCACGTGCTTCTTCTCTCCCCCTCTCTTTTTCTTCTTTCTCATTCCTTTTCCCCTCTTCATCTCACCTTTTCTTGTTTCCATGTGGGTTTGACAGCATTTGGACTAGTTCACAAATCCAATCTGTCTGTAAATGCTTTAATGGCAGAGCACATTAGAATCTTTGCCAAATGATACTCGGCGGAGCAGGCGTTTCTCTGGTCTCCTCTTCACTAGACTGGTACTTTCAGGTTGCACCGTTGTTGCCTCATTTTATCAGAAGAACTTCGTGGCCTAAAGAGGCAGAGCAGGCAGGGGGCTGTTGAGCATCCTCTGAATGCAAGCAACCTGTCACTCACTCTGTAACACACTTATGCAATACTTACTATGGGTTAGCCATTAGTCTATGACTCCTCCCCTCTTGGTTTTAAAGAAGATATAACTCATTTAATGCCCCATAGCTGAATGAGGCAGGGGCAGTAATTGGCCTCATTTCACAGGTAAATTAACTAAAACCTGGGGAGGTTAAACACTTTTACCGAATAGCAGGGAGTCAGAAAGAAACCAGGAAGTTTTGCTGCTCTCTCTACATCTATTTTTCCAACATGAAAGCCCAATTTGATTGTTTCTTCTGCTTATAAAAATAATTTACTTGTATTATGAAGATTTAAATATTATGCATGTGGCTCTGTTTCTGGGCTCTGCTCTCCTAACTGTAGGAGCAGGGACTGTCTCTGACTCTATGGTCTGCTTTTTGTATGTATTCTAATTTTTTTAAATGATGAGAACATTAAAAAAAATTTCCAGAATAAAATATTATATGTTGTTTTTCTCTCAGCACTAAAAATACCTGTTACAGCATCCATACAGGCATCTTGTCTTTTCTCATCCCACTATCTACCCTAGCCATCTCCAGCTTACTAATTTCCCTCCCCCTGCTTCTCAACCCTATATAACCCTCTCATTTCAGCCATGCACCCTCTTGGTGTTCTCTTGAGCCCTTATTCCTTGCCTTCTCCCTTGGTCCACCTCTCTTACTTTCCCCTCTTTCCTCACGGCCCAGTTCAGTCTACTGGCCACTTTCTCTCCCTGTTCTGGATGCTTCCATATGGCTTGGGCTGTACTCTCCTTCATATCTGCAAGAAAAACCTTCCTCTTAACCACAAAATATGTTGGTATTAGAAACGAAAACAAACCATACACACAGAGAGTGTGGCAGCACACACAAGACTTGACGGGTTGAGCCAGGCAGAGTCTCACCCCTAACCAAGAAGTTATTTACAATGGAAACTCACTGGCAAAGGGAAAATCAGTTTTCTCTAATGGAGTGTTACTTGGTATATCCTACTCCATGCTCTAGGGCGGGTCCATGCTCTGGAGTAGTTGGTCAACACAAAATAAACTCCATTTGTTTGTGGGCTTTTTGTTTTGGCATTATTTTTGTCTAATTGAGTTTTGTTTGACTTTTTTTTTTTGAAAGAAAAGAAAGAACATGAAATTGAGCGGACAGGGAGGTGAGGAGTGTAGGGAGAGACCCTGACTACCTGCACCTGTGACTATACCTGTTTGGGCGTGGTCACAGGTACACAGAAGGATGTAGATAAGGAGAGAGAGAGCTGGGGGAGAGAGACAGGGGCTCTCTCTCTCGGGGTTCAGCCAGCATTGGACTGCTAAGAGTGCCAATCATGGTCACTGATTCCTCATGTGAGTATATATTTCCTGATAAATTATCAGTTAATAACCTATCTCGGATTCCATTCATATTCATCAATACCTGGTGTAAGAAGTGGGATTTTGGAGGATTTGGGCAAACATGATCATAACACACTGTCTGAAAATTATTTTAATAAAAAACAAACCAATTTAAAATTTTATTATAAAAAGCTACAACTTCCTAAACACACACACACACACACACACACACACACACACACACACACACACTGAAATTATACAGACCCAAAGACTAAACACCTCAATGAACTTCTGTATAGCTAGAGCAGACATTCAGAACAGAAGCTCTGGAACTTCACATTACATTTTATACCTTCACCATCAAGTCTATTTTTATGCTCTTGTCTTAGGTTAGGGTTTTATTGCTGTGAAGTGACACCATAACCATGGAAATTCTTATAAACAAAAACATTTAATTGGAGCAGCTTACAGCTCAGAAGTTTAATCGATTCTTGCCATGGCTGGAAGCATAGTGGTGTCCGAGCAGACACGGTGCTGGAGAAGGAGCCGAGAGGTCTACTCCTGGATCCTCAGGCAGCAGGAAGACAGAGCCACACTGGGTGTGGCTTGAGCATCTGAGACCTCACAGCCCACTCCCAGTGAAACACTTCCTCCAACAAGGCCACACCCACATCAACCTTCTAATAATGCCACTGTCTACAGGGAGCCACTTTTATTTAAACTACCACCGTACTTATCTATCATTCAAAACAACAAAAAAAAAAATCAGACAGAATTAGAACTAGAAAAACAACATATTTTACATCCTCTTTTAAAATAAATTTAAAAATTTAAATTAGAAACAAGCTTGTTTTACATGTCAATCCCTGTTCCCTCTCCCTCCCCTCCTCCCCTGCCCCCCACCGACGCCCTATCCCAACCCGTTTCTGCTCCCCAGGGAGGGTGAGGCCTTCCATGGGGGAATCTTCAAAGTCTGTCACATCATTTGGTTTACATCCTCTTTCATGACTCATGTCCATCATCTGCGTCCAGCCCTTCCTCATCTCCCGATATTCAGTCGTCTTCTTCTTCTTCTTCTTCTTCTTCTTCTTCTTCTTCTTCTTCTTCTTCTTCTTCTTCTTCTTCTTCTCTTTTTTGCATGTTATATTGTACCCAGATATACATTGTACTCATATATATATATATATATATATATATATATATATATATATTGTTGAGTCAGTGCCACATTTGAGGGAGGAGATGCAGTTTTTTCTTTCTAAGATTGTACACACCTTGCATTCTAAGTCATCCATTTTCTTGCAAATGTTTTGATTACATTTTTCTTTAGAGTAGAACAATATTCCACGATATATTGTTATTATTACAGTCACTTGATGGGGGAAGTGCTTCTGTGCGTGTGTTTGTCTTACTGGATGATAAATAAAGTACTGTTTGGCCAATGAGGCAGCGAGTTAGGCAGGACGAGGAGTCGAAGAGGATTCTGGGAAATGTAGTAGAGAAGTGGTGATCCAGGCAGGCAGTGACATAGCAGGGAGACTCATATTTAAGGAAGGAGAAGTAGGAAGTGGCCCCTTTTCTCCTTTGCCTCCTCCATCAGCGCCATGTGACTCACCGGCAAGGGAGGACACCAATGGAATGTGTCCGATAAGATAAGTCTTATAAAATATATAGCTTTATGATAATTAAGACTGAGGTAGCAGATGAGAATCCTAGTCATTGGCCAAGCAGCATTTGTACCTAATAGAAGTCTCTGTACTATTTTGTCCATCCACGTGGCGGGCAGAACTCAGGCGGCTGGTGGAGACCACCCACGTGGCGGCTTTTGGCGGAAAGATTTATCATAACAGTCAATATCCTGTTCAATATAGCTCTGGAAATTGTCCCTGTCTGACTGAAATTTCTCCTCCTCTGACTATTATCTTCCTCAGTCTCTCCCTACCATGCCATCTACAATCACTGTTCCTTCTTTTTGCTTTTATGAGTTCCCAAGTACATGTATGTCCTTTATCACTAAATTCTTCTGCTAGCATTTGAATCTGTTTACTAGTAGATGTGAGGCCATGGGTGAGATACTGTAGTCCATATACAAAATAGAATAAGATGATGGTGGCTGTGAGTCTAGACATTTGAATTTCCATCTTTGCTAAGGAAGTTGGCATTTGTTTGCAGTATATATAGAGTTACATTTTTTACAGACATAAAAATATGAAAATGAAAAGCTAACAGAGCCAAGAGCATGTATATTGGGGAACAGTGGGAAGAGTCTAAACAGGGTGAGGAGAAATCCTTGTTTTGACTTAAAATATATTTTAAGATTTACTTATGTTTACTTTTTGTGTATGTGTATTTACCTATATGTATATATGTGCACCATGTGTGAGTCTGATGGCTGTGGAAGTCAAGAGAGGGTATTGGATCCCCTGGACTGAAGTGAGCCACTACTCAGTGATGCTGAGAACCAAACCTAGGTGCCCTGTATGAGCAGCAAGTGCGCTTAATCACTTAACAATTTTCCAGCTCTTTGACTTAAAATATTTTTTTATTTTAAAAAGTTCACACATTTATGTCAAGTGAAATAGCTCAAAGAGGTGCTAATATGGTCTTGTGGGATTATTTGTTGTACGCTATGTGAAGATGCATTGCTGTGATTGGTGTAATAAAGAGCTGAATGGCCAATAGCTAGGCAGGAGAGGATAGGCGGGACTTCCTGGGAGAGAGAGGAAGAGGAGGAGAAATCTAGGATTGTGGATTATGGCAGTGAGATGTCAGGGAGACACTGAGGAGGTTGAACACACAGTACAGAATAGAGGTCACTGAGCTGCGTGGAAGAACGCAGATTAATAAAAGGCTATTCAAGTTAGAAGAGCTAATGGGACAAGCCTAAGCTAATGGTGAAGCTTTACTAATTAATAAGTCCCTGTGTCATTATTTGTGAGCTGGTGGTCCTATGAGAAAGTACTGGTATAATATGGTGTGTTTTCTTTTATATGGGGAACTTAGATGTAAAGTGTGTGTGTGTGTGTGTGTGTGTGATTGTATGTGTAGGTTTTGAAACCAGAAAGAGGATCGTGAGAGAGCAGAAAGAGATCTTAAAATATTAAGGGAGATGGGAAATAGAGAGGACAATGGAATTGGGAGGGGACAGGACTGAAGGAAGGGACCAACTAGAGGAGGCATAGAAGAGGGAACTGTGGGAGGGGAATGAACGAGAACACAGTATGCACATGAAGATGCCACACTGAAACCCATTATTTTGTATGTTAGCCTGAAAGTTGATTAAAAATTACTAGTGATATTTAGTACATTGATGATACGGTACAGCCAGCATGTCTTTCTTCTTCCATGACATTCTTTCTACTCCCAAAGAAACTCTACACTTATTAAGTGTAGATGGAATTTTCTGTCCTGTCCCATCCTACAGATGTTTAGTCCCAAATAAACACACAAAGACTTATATTAATTAGAAACTGTTTGTCGATGGCTCAGGCTTCTTATTGGCTAGCTGTCTCTTAATTATTAACCTATTTCTATGAATCTATGTATCTCCACAAGGTCTTGGCTTATTGGTGATGTCTGGATCTCTTGCTTCCCCCACAGCTACATGGCATCTTCCTGACTTGCCTACTACCTTTCTATGTCCCTGTTTGGATTTGCTGCCTGACTAAATCTTGCCTGTCTATTGGCCCGAACAACTTTACTCATCAACCAATAAGAGAAACACATATTCATAGCATACAGAAGGACATCTGCCATCAACTAAGCAGTCCTACCTCCCTATGGTCCCTCTCCCATCATCCCACACAAGCACTGGCTTGTTTCCTGCATCCTGCATCTATGGCTTTGCTTTGTTTTCTGGACATTGCACATAAGTAAAATCAACATTTCTTCAACTTTCAAAAAAAAAAAAGAGTTATTTGGGAATTGTGTATGGTGTGTTTAGATCACATTCACTTCCCCCAGAATCCACTACTTTTCACTATTTACACAACATTGTGTGTGTATGTGTGCGTGTTTAAAATTTAAGTCTGTCAAGTAATTTGTGCCGCCTGTATACTGTAGGGTATGTGGGCTTCCACTGGATCATGGTCAAGTTATGGTGGGGGGTGTGGGTGGCTGGGTGGGTAACACCCTTAAAGAAAATGGACTCTCTCTCCTAGTAGCTATCAAATGCCAATAGCTCACCATTGAGGGTTCACTCTCACCATTCCTCTCCTGGCTGGGATTTGGTTTTGAGAGTTGGCCTTTTCCATTTGAATGGTGTACAGCATTGTCTTCTGAAATAGTAAAAATAATTATGGTCTGGGTATGTAGGTGACTTGCCTAGCATTGGTGATGGCCTGGGTTTCAGGTGTGGTGATGCCTGCAATCCCAACACCCTTGGAATGGAGGCAATGTGATCATAAATTCAAGGTCATCTTCTGTTACAGAGCAAGTTCGAGGTCAGCCTGTGTTGCATAAATCAATGCAAATATAAGATAATTAAAATCAGCGCCAATGTAAGATAATTGTGATAAAAACTAATGTGTCTACTCAAGGGAGTGTCTAGCCGCTTGTTCTTTCCCTCAGGGCTGTGTGTACTACAAGCGATCCAAGCACAGAGTGGTGAGTACATCTCTCTAGTAACCTCAAGCCTTCAGCTAGTGAGAGGTCGGAGGGTATGCCAGGACTCAAAAGGGACCTGTTTTCATTGGCGCTAACCTACAGGCTGTGCTTCCCTTCCAAGGCCCATTCCCTAAGCCTTCACTCAGGGCTCATCCCAGTGACCTGGTGCCCCTGAAGCAGTCAGTCACTCTTCGGTGCCAGGGGCCTCCGGTCGTGGATTTATATCGCCTGGAGAAACTGACATCGAAGGAGTATGAAAATCAGAACTTTCTCTTTATCCCGACCATGAAAACAAGTAATGCTGGACGCTACCGCTGTTCGTATCAGAATGGGAGTCACTGGTCTCCCGCAAGCGACCAGCTCGAGTTAATTGCTACAGGTAACTGGACGGGGAGGGACGGAGTGTTGTTGGTCTTTTGGCTTCGGGCTGCTTGGCCTTCAGTTCTGCCCTTGGCGAGGGTGAAAGAGGGGCATTCGGGTGCCAGATGGTAAACCCCTAAATTCCCTGATGCTAGAGTTAGAATGAGACCAATGAGTCATTGGTCTTACTGAACACAGGGGCGTGGTGTCTCCAGGACAGTCATTAATCAAACAAATAACGTTTTAATGAAACAATTAAAAAATTATTCTTGGAGAATTTCATGCCTGCAAACAATGAAATGCAATCATAACCATCGCCTGTCTCCTACCTCCGACTACGTGCCATTTCTCCTAATGCAACCCTTCTCAACTTCATGTTTTCCTCTTTAAACAAAACTCACTAAGTCTTCTCAGAGGTGCCCATCTGGGAACGGGTATGGGACTGAAGGGACCAGCTCCCCATTTCGACAGCCATGACAGAAACATGTGCTTTTCTGATCTTGCCTTAGTCACTAGACGTTAGGTGCCTGCCTCGTGACAAGGAACCAATCAGAAGTTAGCTGGTGGCGCTATGCTTTACGACTCTGGGTGTGCTTTATGGACAAGTGCACAGCAATGACACACAGAACATAGCAACCACCCTGGGAGGGCCTATGGGCCATAACAACCAGTTGGCCAATCAACACAGGGCAAGCCCTCCAAGCCTGGAGGCACACCAATCCTGAGCCTGTGTGTACCCCTAGACACCCCCCTTACGCTGCCCTATAAGATCTCTATGTAGACACTTCGCAGTGTCTTTCCTAGCCATCCGCCATGGCGGGTGGGTGAAAAACCCGAGCTAACATGGGGTTAGCTCATTAAAAAATTAATAAAGCCTCATGCAGTTTGCATCAAGCTCTCGAATCTGCCTGGTGATTGGGGTGACCTCGGTCCTGGGCTGGGACCCCGGAGGCCTGAGTTTTCTGGGGGTCTAACAGGACCATCCCTGGAAAAGATTTTCCTACCTCTAGCAGCTGTCAACTGCCAGCAATTTCCCAGTTATGGAGGCCCTCTCCTCTCCAATATTAAACTGGCTTGATCTTGTATAGCTAACCATAGCTGCTGTGAGATCATGTTTGCAATGCCTGTGTCATGCTCTGAAGACGGCGTTCTGTAAACCGTCTCCACACTGTTAGTTTTTTTTTCTGCTCCCTCTTCCTCAATGTTTCTTGAGCCTCTGGAAGGCATGCCCATAAGAGGCCTGTGCAGGCCTGAGCTAGACTGCCGTGTATTCTAAGAGCCTTCAGTAAGCACAGGAGATGACCGACAGAGTCATCTCCCCAGGGTGTTTCCTGTCTTTAACACTGTCTTTCTTCCCAGGTGTTTACCATAAGCCCTCACTCTCAGCTCATCCAGGCTCAGTGGTTCCTCCAGGCCGGGATGTGACCCTGCAGTGCCAGACCCAGTATGGCTTTGATCAATTTGTTCTATACAAAGAAGGGGATACTGGGTCTAATAAGAAACCCGAGAGATGGTACCGGGATAATACCGAGCTTTATAAGAACCTGGAGAGCTGGTACCGGGCTGATTTCCCCATCATCACAGTGACTCCGGCTCACAGTGGGATTTACAGGTGTTACAGCTTTTCCAGCTCATCTCCGTACCAGTGGTCAGACCCCAGCGACCCCCTGGTGCTTGTGGTTACAGGTAAGTAGGTCCTGATGCACGATTCTTTTCTTTGGCACTTGCAAACCCTTGTGGAAATACTAAGCGAGTCAGAGGTGTGGGCAAAGAGATCCTCCAGTTCCCATCAGCTTTGGAGGTGTATGAGTGTCCCACAGCTGCTGTAACGAATCACCACAGACTCTTGCTGGCTCACTGTAACGCAGATTTATTACCTTAACACTGTGAAAGTAATAAATCTGTAAAAACAAAGCTGCCAATTATTGCTATTCCAGTCAGACCGGGTAAGGTATAAAACCGATTTAAGG
Organism: Cricetulus griseus; assembly: GCF_003668045.3. NCBI lineage: Eukaryota > Metazoa > Chordata > Mammalia > Rodentia > Cricetidae > Cricetulus > Cricetulus griseus. The sequence goes on along the minus strand of NC_048602.1, from coordinate 22,994,815 downwards.
AATGTATGAGGAAAAATAATTCAGCCTCTCAAACTGCTACTGCTATAAACACAAATGCACTCCACTTTGCTGGCACCAGAGAAGTGTGGATTAAGAAGATTTCTGAGATTCCAACTCACCCCAGTCAGGATGGTGATCACTGATAAAAAACAAAGAAACAAAAATAAATAACAAACACTGATGAGAATATGAACACAAGTGGACCATTATCAATGGCCACTGGGAACGTACAACAGGCCAACCACCATGGAAATCAATATAGATCTTCTTTAGCAAACTAAAAGCTTATAACTTATATATATATATCATAGAGACAGTTGCACACCATCACTTAATTGTAACACAACAGTTAAGTTACACAATCAACCTACATGTCCATCAGCAGAGGGATGGATAATGAAAATTAAATAGAGTTCTTAAAAAGGGATTTTTTTTAGGCATAAAGACAAACATTACTTTTTCTCTCATTTGTGGGTCATAGATATTATATAGATACATAAAGTCTCTTATTGACACACAACAGGAAAGCTGAAGAAAAACTATCTAGAACAGCAATTCTCAACCTGTGGGTCATGATCCCTTTGGATGTCAAACGACCCTTTCACGTTTGCTTTGGTTTTATAGTACCTTATTTTTTTTTCTCCTTATTTTAAAATTTTATTTTTTAAATTCACGGTCTTATGTATCCCTTGCCGGTTTGAACTTATTATGTAGTGGGGGATAACCTTGAACTTGTGAGTACTGGGACTGCAGGCTTGAGCCAGCACAGGGCTTTGTGCGTACTAAGCAAGCAATCCCAGCTGGGTTGCACCTTCGGTCTATTTTTTTGACTGTCCGTTGTGATATTTCCATAGGATAGAAACATGAAAACATTATTAAAGAACCAAAAGTCTGAATTGTTATAGATTCTAAATATGATTTAAAATAATGAACTGGACATATCTCTGGTAGGGCACATACCCAGCATGCAAAAGACACTCAGGTTTACTTCCAAGTACCAAAAAATGAATGAATGAATGAATGAATGAATGGAAAATAGGGCTATCACGTGCTGTTCTACTCTAATCCTCAGAATACTGTATACTGTTGCCAATATTTACCTCTTTTCCCAATGCATGCTCCCTCTCACCTGTGATTCCTGATGCATTCCCAAAACTTTTACCCATGGTTCTTGTCTCCACATATAATTCCTGGGGACAAGTGCCAGTCAAGTGACAGATGACAAGTGAGGGTATAGGTGACAAGAGCCCATGGAAGATAAAGGTAAGGAAGCAGCTGTAGAATGCACCAGGGAACAGGCCAAGCATGCTCTTCAACCTGTCTGCAATGGAAGCATCTTCATTTGCTATTTGAGAAAAATCAAGCCCCAGAAATATCTCATTGTTTGTTCAGAATCCACAGTTAACAGACTTAAAGGGAGGGAACTGACTTCTCTTCTGAATTCTCAGGTCCCTCTGCCACTCCCCGCCAGGTATCCACAGAGTTGTCGTCTCCCACAACAGGTACGTTCAGTATTTTTTCGTGTCTGGGGCATGAAGTTCTACTATGAAGGTACCCTAAAATGTAGTCCCCATCCTCAGGAGGCACATACTCACAGGACTTTTTTACATAAATATTTGATTTTATTTAATTAATATTTTTATTTTACATACCGACCACAGTTTCCACTCTCTCCTCTCCTCTTTCTCCTCCCCCACTCCCATCTATTCTCTCCCCATCCACTCTTCCTCCGTCTCCATTCAGAAAGGGGCTGGCCTCCCATTGGCTTGAACAAACCTTGGCACATCAAGTTTAGGTAGGACTGAGCTCCTCCCCCTGCATAAAGGCTGGGCCAGGTAATCCAGCTTGGGTTCCTAAAAGATGGCTAAGCATTCCAGGGACAGGTCCTGATCCCACTGCTAGGAGCCTTACACACAGATCAAGCTACACCACTGTTATAGTTCTCCTGAAGAAAGGGAAGAGAGACTTTACCAACAGGGGTGGGGGTCAAGGTCATGATGGAGTAATCTGCAGAGGCAGCTGACCTGAGCTCATGAGAGCTCATGAACTCTGGACCAACAGGGAGCCTGCATGGGACCAACCTATGCTTACTCACAGGCTTAATGGGCTCAGGAAACATTTTGGCAAAAATAATAGGCAGTCTCAAGTGAAGACAATGGATTTAGGAGAGAAGGAACCTCCTGAACAAGAGGCTAGTAACTGGTTTTCTCATGACACTTGTTTAAAACTGAGATATAATTCACATACCATGTGTCCACTAAGATGGTTATAACTGTACAAACACAAACCAAGCAACCCATCAAACAACCAATAAGCTAAATAGACACCAACCGACCAACCAACTAACCAACCAACCAACCAACCAATCAACCAACCAACCAACCAACCAACCAAATAAACAATTAAGACAAGTGTTGGAAAGATTTATAGCCTTCTACATTACCAGGGGTGGGGGTTGCCAAATAAAGCATATAATTTGAAAACTAGTCTTGTAGTCTCTCAGAAGTTAAACAGAATTATCCCATGACCTAGTGATTCTGAAATTCTTCGGCGGGTACAAAAAAAATTGAAGACTTGAAAATTGAAAACTTACTGTCTTAGTTACTTTTTTTTTGTTGCCACGATAAGACACTATGATCAAGGTAGCTTGTAGAAGAAAGCATTTATTTGGCCTTACAGTTCCAGAGGGTGAGTCTATGGCCACCGTGGTGGGGGAGTTTGGCAGCAGAAGGCAGGCGTGGCACTGTAGCTATTACTGAGAGCTTGCATTTTGATCCACAAGCATGTGGCAGAGAGAGTGAGCTGAGTTGCGTGGGCTTTTGAAACCTCGAAGCCCACCCCCAGAGACACACCTCCTCTTATGAGGCCACACCTGCTAAACTTTCCCCAACAGTTTCATCAACTGGGCAACAGACATTCAAATCTATGAACCCATGGAAGGGGCGTCCTCAAACCGCTACACTTATGTTCACACAAACACTTACACTTGGATACTTACAACAGCACTATTCACACCAGCCTCAAAGTGGAGACAACTTAAATGTCTATCAGTTGAGAAATGGTCCAATTCTTCGAAGCCACTGGGCACTAAGTTCGGGGCTGTTTGAATTTTGTAATCTCAGCAATTGGGCAATGTGTGATGGACGAGGGAACTATAGAGAACTCAGATATCTCAGAAGGGGTCTGGAGGATGAGGCCACCTGGGATGAACTGTTATTATTTCATTTCCTTCTCATATTTCTGCTTATAACTCTTAGAACTCTCTAGGAGTCCTTCCAACTTACCTTCGACCAAGATATCTACAACGGGTAAGTAGGCGTTTAAAGCTCAGTACAAACGAGGCATGAGGATGGGTTTCTGTTTCCTACCAGCAACATCTATAGACACTTTTCTTTGAGTCAGAATTTCATGTAGATTAGACTACCCACAATCCTACTACACAGGAGAGGATGATATTGGACTTCTGTTCTTCTTATCTGTTCTTCTTATTTCTACCTCTTGAATGCTGGGATTACGGCATGTGCCATCATGCTCAGTTTATGTGGTGCTGGCTATCAAACTCAGGGCTTGATCCATGCTAGGCAAAGCACTTAACCAGCCACGTTACCTTTCTGGCCCCATTTATGTTTTTTTTTTTGTGTCAGAGTTCCACTATGTAACCCTGGCTGGATTCGAAGTTGCTATGCGGACTAGGGTGGCCCCAGATTCACAAAGATTCATTGGCCTCTGCTTCCCAAGTGCTGGCATTAATTATGGATAATACCACACCAGACCCACATTTATAGTTTATATACACATTATATATGTAGACGAGAGGTGATTTTACATAATATTTCATTTTTTAAAGAAATTTGTGCATACAGTAGGTTTTTTAAAATTAATTTTTGTTTAAATTAAAAACAATCTTATTTTACATACCAATCCCAGTTCCCTCTCCCTACCATCCTCTCATCCCCCTCCCCCACCCCACCATCCATCCACTCCTCAGGGAGGGTGAGGCCTCCTATGAGGGATCATCAAAGTTTCATTCAGTAGGTTTTGTTCATACTATTTCCCCTCCACAGTTACTTCCAGATCACCAGAGTTTTGACTGAAATTTGTCCTATAGGGATCAGGTGTGGATTTTGTTTTCATTTGTGGCATCATGCCAGTGCTTAGAAATATCAAATGTTGTTGTATTTCACACTTTGCATTTCCAGATTATCAATGCTTAATCTACACTATTATTTATAAGTCAACCCATTGCATTATAGAATCAATTGCAGGTGATACATGGTAAAATCAAATCACAGTTGTTGAGATATTTTTCAAAGGTCTTTTATATACTAAGTGATGTACAGGGAAGTCAAATCTTGGCATCCTGTTTCTATGATTTGTGTTCTTATTAAATGTCATAGACTTCTGCCTCACAAGCACATGAGAACACATGTTTGTATCCAGCAGGAGCAATGTTTCCATTTGTTGACACTTGGCCTTTTTTCATTCTTAGAGAAGTCTAGGAATACCACTGTCTCTCCACAGGGGTCAAGTCCTCCATTTGGTAAGTGGTCCTGTTCATATCCACTTCCTTTTTATCCCATCTCTCCATTTGGGGCAGACTATTTTCCCTGTACATGGGATATATAATTCTGTTATCTTGGGACCTGGTGCATAAAACATCAAAGCGAGTAGAATATCAGAATATGGAATTCACAAGTGTTCAAGAAGATTAAATGGGAAGGTTGAAATTTTCCCAATAGTCAAACAAGGACATTACCCCTCTCCCTCACTCTCTTACAGTTATCTTATAAGCCAGCAATATAAACAGGTGTTGGTTGTATTTGAGGAGGGAATTGCATTGGGATTCTAGGAGAGGATCTATGAGAGCATCACAGGACAGAGAGTTGGGTTTACTCAGTTCTGACCCTTGGTGGGGATGGAAAGACCCAATGGGAAGGTGATGAGCATCTTAACTGATGGAAGATAATAGAAACTCAATCAGGGATACAGAGTAGGGCCTGGAAATGAACCTTTTTAACATCTCTTTTCAACTTTATTCTTTTGTTTAGGTTTTTCCCACCAGCGCTATGCCAGAGAGAATCTGGTCCGAATATGCCTTGGTGCCATGATAATAATATTCTTGCTGGGGCTTTTGGCAGAGGACTGGCACAGTCGGAAGAAACGCCTGGCACACAGGATCAGAGCTGCGCAAAGACCACTCCCACCCCTCCCACGGGCCTAGAAATAACATGGCTTGTAGGATAATGGTTGACCAGATGTTCATCACAATGAGAGCCCCAGACATGGATATACTCAAGAATGGGAAGTTAGTTTTCTTTATAAAGAATGTGTGTAGAGACTAATATGAGGGCTGAGCCAACAAGGTAGGATGGAAGTCCATATGCCTTCTTGATGTTCAGTCAAGCAGCTGAGTCAATGTCTACTTTGCAGAAAGAACTCTACATGGGACGGAAAAATCTTGAGCAAGTCTATCTCTTTTTTGTTACCTTGCATGCTGTAGATACCATACTATGTTTGTGTAATGGTATTTCTTCAGTCTTATCTAACACGGGTTCTAGATTGATTTTCCTGGTTTACACAGCTGACCTGTTCCATCCTTTACATATCCAGTGCTCTCTGGTAGCCTGTATTCCTCTGTGGTAGCCCATAGATTCAGCCTTTACCCCGTCTTAAGTCACAGCTGGATAAATCTTTTACTCTTTTAGAATGGAAACCTGTTCTCTAGAAATTAGGCTATGTTGTTACTTTCCATTGATATATAATAATCTATATGATCAGTACAGTCCATTTCTTTTATTTACAGCAGATATATTTCAAGACTCCAAATGGGTGCCAGAAAATACCAAATCCTGTACACATTGTGTTTTTCCAATATAAATTATTATATTTTGAGGCCATTAAAATAAGAGGTATCTGACCAGAATCTCTGTGACAGTTGATCTGCTAAACAAGGTGGCTGCTACACCCTCATGAGCAGGCAGGCAGTATATACACATCCAAAAGGTGATTCACGTCCCGGAATGTGATAGTGTGGGATGGCATGGGAGTTTATCCTGGTACACACAATTTACATGCTATAGTTTGTTTATTTCTAGAATTTTACAATTTAATATTTTCAGCATAAGGTTGATCATATGTGATGGAAACCATATGAAGCAAAACCACACAGGAGGAGACACTCCAGCAACAACAACAACAACAACAACAACAACAACAACAAAACAAACATCTATGGCTCTCTTCATATTAGAAAGAGTCCTAACCCTATCTGAAATGCTAGAATAGTCAAAGTCAGAGAGACTGGAAATAATGCCTTCTAGAGGCTGAGAAGGGCAGTGGAAGGAAATGCTGGAATTACTACTTGATGAGTTTAGGACAATAGATTCTTTTTTTAGCATGATGAAGATCATTTTGGAACTAGATAGAGGTGATGATTTTCCAACATTGTCAATGTGCTAAGACCCATTGAAAGTTTCACTTAAAAATACACATACTTTTATATGGGGTATATTCTGCTAGTAAGGAGAGTTAAGGACAGAAAAATCATTAAAAATAAGCTTCTAAAAGGGTTTTAAACAGAGATTTGTTTGTAAATCAAGCCTGTATGTGGTTTTTAAATATGTCTGTATGTGGGTCTGTGCACATGAGTGCATTGCCCACAGAGAACAGAAAAGGGCATCAGATACTCTGGAGCTAGAGTTCAGGCAGCTGTGAGCTGCCTGATGTGGGTGGGTGTTGGGAACAGAACTTGGGTCCCCTGGAAGAGCAGCACTTGCTCTTAGCTGTTCAGCCATCTCGCTAGCCCCTTTTCTAGGACAGAAAAAAAAATCCTAATATTGTTTTACTCAAGGGAAAGGACCTGTCAATGGAGAAGAGCTCTAATGTACACACTCATGTGTACATACCACACCCACTTGTACTTAAAAAGTACATTCTAACTTCAAAATACCCAAATAACTGCTATGATAATAAGTTATTACAAATATCACAATATAATAAAACTGAGTAATCTTGAAGGAAACCACAAGTGCTATAGGCACTTAGAGATTAACAGTCAAGATATAAAACCACAACACTAATTCAGCCACTCAGTCTGTGGACCCCATCTCCAAAAATAAAAGAATCAACAAAGAAAGTGGAGAGGAGTTGAAAGAGATTGTTATCAGCTCAGGATACTGCAGGACCAAGTTCTCAGCACAAAAAGATTTATTTGTTCCGCCAAAAGCTGCCAAGCCCCACCACCATTTGTGCGCTCTATGCCAGCCGCCTGCCTGAGTTAGGGCCCCAATTAATGCATAGAGAGACTTGTATTAGGTTCAAAGCTGCTTGGCCAAGACTAGGACTTCTCATCTGTTAGCTTAGTCTTAATTATCATAAATCTATATATGTTATAAGACTTATCTTTATAGAGGATGCCTTTTGCTGGCACCCTCTCTTGCCAGTGGCTCAAATCCTGCCATTGGAGAAGGTGAAGGGGAAAAAAGGGAACATTCCCTGTTTCCTTTGCTTAAATATGAGTCTCCTTGCTATGTCACTTCCGGCCTGGATCACCACTTGTCTACTACATTTCCCAGAATCCTCTTTGACTCCTAGTCCTGTCTAACTTGCTTGTTCATTGGCCAAACAGTATTTTATTCAATAATCAATAAGATAAACATACAAAGAAGTACTTTCCCCATCATGTACCTGCTGGATCCTATTAGATAGGACCTTGCTGGAGTTCACCACATCCCCACCCAGTGCACCAGTGCACGCCGTGGGACAGGCCCTGCCTCATGGTCTGTCTTTTCATAATCTCTCTCTCTCTCTCTCTCTCTCTCTCTTAAAAGAAATCCCTAGGTCTTGTGCAGTCTATGGGGCTCCTGGCAGTGGAACACTGACCCCATGCTGGGGAAACCCACAGAAACAGGTGACCTGAGCAAGTGGGAGCTCACAGACCCCAGTCTGACAACTGGGGAGCCAGCATAGGACCAAATCAGGCCCCCTGAACATTGGTGTCAGTTGGGGGGCTTGGGCAGTCTATGGGATCTCTGGCAATGGAACCAGTATTCATTCCCTAGGGCATGAACTGGCTTTTTGGAGCCGATTGCCTATGGAGGGATACCTTGCTCAGCCTAGATACAGGGAGGAGGGCCTCAGTCCTGCCCCAAATTATGTGACAGACTTTGGTAGTTCCTCATAGGCAGCCTCACCTATAACGTGCTAGGTTTGGCATTCGCGAAGACGATCCATAGTCCGTAAGGCTAAGATTTCTTTATTCAGATAAACACCAGCCAAACACAAGCCAGAGTGTGCCCAGAGGCAGCAAGCTAGGAAGGCCAGAGAGAAGGGGTCTCCACGTGTCTACGGCCCCTTAAGAATTGCTCCCGAGTCATCTTCAACCTCCCCTGACCACGCCCTCATGGGTGTGGCCAAGCACACCTGTAGGGGCTTCTAGGAGGCAGGGCTACAGTGTCTCCCTACACTCACCCTCTCTGAGGAGTGGATGGGGGTGGGATGGGGAGATGGTGTTGGGGGTGGAAGGACAGGAGGGAGAGGGAATTGGGATTGGTATGTAAAATAAGATTTTTTTAAAATAAAGAAATACCCAGGTTCTCAATATCCCATGAATAAAATTTATCCTCAAGAAACTTAGTTAATACAAAAGAAGAATACTTTTACCATGTGTTTTGAATGATGGTGCTGAAAAAGAAAGAGGTAGAAGACATTTGCATCTTTCAGAACCTGACCCCAGAGGGGTTACAACTCTCTCTTTCACTCTGGGTTAACTCTTAGCGGGGTAGCAAGTTGCTTTCTGATTGTATGTGAGGCTTTCCTACAGGAGGGAGCTCAGGTCAGGTTCTGAGCTCAGAGGCTCTAGAAAGGTGTGTGTGTGTGTGTGTGTGTGTGTGTGTGTGTGTGTGTGTGTGTGTGTGTTTTGAATGAGAATGGTTCCAGCAGACTAAATGAATGTGAATGTTTGTTTCCCAGTTGGTGGACTGTTTAGGAAGGTTTAGGAGGTGTGGTCTTGTTGGAGGAGATGTGTCACTGGGTGTGTGTATGAGCTTTCAGGTTTCAGAAGCTGGCATCAAGAAAGCTGGCATCAGGCCAGGTCTTGCTCTCTCTCCCCCTCCAATTTGCAGATAAGCTGTAAGTTCTCAGCTTTCATGTCTAGGTGAAGCCCTACACTAATATTTTATTAATTAGTCCCTATTATACATGCTGTGAGACTCTGTTGGAGACCACTAATTTTTCCATCGTGAGCAGTTATAGTCTTGTGGTAAGAACATTTAAAATACATTTTAACAATCATATATAAAGATTATTTCCATATGGTAACTGTAATCACCACACTATACATTGGGTCCCAGGACTTTCTCACCCTATTTAACTGGAATTTTTGTCCCCCATAGACCATCATCTCAATGATCTTCTCTATGGCATTAGTGAGGAGGTCCTTCTTTGCCTTTTGACTAGGTTCCTAACATTGGCCTCTGTCCCTGTCCCTTGTCCTGTAAAAATGCCAAATGCCCTCACTGCCCAAACACTATAGAAAAACCAAGGTGGCTGTGCAAGGGCGTGTGAGCATGTACTGGGGCCAGGATTGGGTAGCTGTGTGCACCATGGAGAGGCTCGTGGTACAGACTCGAGTTGGTATGAAAGCTCACTGAGACCTCCAGGCTGTAAGAAAACTCCTGCTTCTCACTATCCTGTGTTAACTGGCCATTGACAGGCGGTGGGGAAGCAGGGCAGCTCCCTGTGCTGGCCTCCTGAGGAATCCTTCTGAGGTGATTGGATAAATTACACCTGCTACCTAGGCCATGCTCAGTGCTGGCTGCTGTGCCCAGGTGAGTCAAATACGTGCAAGTTAAGTGGAAAGTTACGCTTGCTTAAGTGAATCTCAGTGTGTTTAAGGAGGCACTGAAAACACCTCATCTGGAGATACATTGGATGGCAGAGAGGATAACACATGCATCCAGGAGACAGATGTAAATCTCATGCAACAGTAACTGGCCCTTATCCTCACAGATTTAATCCCGAGGCTTAACTAAAATGACCTGAAGATATTACAGCACCCCTTATAAAGAAAGTGTGATGTCCTCTGTTAAGGGGAGTTGCTTGGCCAGGCATGGTGGATCTTGTCTATGAGTCCAGTGAAGGCATCTGGTCTGTGGATCTGTAATGGTGCCCACACCCCTTTGGGTGTGGTTTCAGGCAGATGGAAGCGGAAAGAGACAAGCTTGAGGCATGGCTTTCTTTGGTGAACTCTGTCTGGTGGGCCAGCAGATATGGTAGGAAGAGCAGGGAAATGCTCCAGTGTTTTTTTGTACTTTTCTTTATAATTGTTCTCCAATAAGCACCCATTTATCATTTATCTTGGGTCTAGTGATTATAATTACATCCTCGCCTTCAGTTCAGTACTTAAGAGGCTGAGTCAGGAAGACTGTCTTGAGTTTGAGGCTAGCCTGGACTACAGCAAGACCCTGTCCCAAAAGAGTAAGGGGTGAGGGAAGGGGAAAAGGAGAGGGATCTCTCAGAACAAAACCATGGCATTTTCCAGACTCAACCTACTGCTTGGCCTGACACCGGATAGGCTCAGGTGTTGCAGTTTTGTTATCTCTGTGCTCCAAATCCCCCCAGAAGACAGAAAGACACCCTGGCACCACACTCTTGCTATGCTCAACACCACGTCTGTCTCCAAGTCTCTGAAACATTGACTATCCTGGACCTGGGTTCTGGTGAAGGAAACGCTGTTGGAAGTCTTTGAAGGAGTTATTGGCGAAGACTCCTCTAAGCCCACTACAGCCTTTGCAGAGGGAAGTTCTGAGAACTGGGGATGAGGTTTAGTTGTTAAAATGCTTGCTTAGCATGCACAAAATGCTGCATAACTTGAGTACAGGTACAAACATGTAATGTCATCATCGCACTAGAGCTACAGACAGGGGCATCAGTTCAAAGACATCCTTAGCTGTAGGGCCAGGTGAAGGCCAGATTGGGCTACGTGAGGACCCACTTCAAAGAATCAAATTTGAGTGCAAACCTCATAATTCTTCCTGGCAAGACATCCAAATATTCACAGAAAGGTAGGAGGAAATCACAGAGACACCTCCCAAAAGAGTAAATAGCCAACGGGCTATGGTTCACCTCTCCAACGCTAGCATCTAGATACTCAGGCTCCCAGTGAGCATTACAGGTGTGGGAAATCACTCTTAAAAGTGGTTACCTTAGAAACAGCTGACCTGACCAAGTGGGAACACACGGACCCCAGTCGTAAAACTGGGAAACCAGCATAGGACTGAATCAGGCCTTCTGAATGTGGGTGTCAGTTGGGGGGCCTGGGCAGTCTATGGGGCCTCTGGCAGTGGAACCAGTATTTATCCCTATTGCACGAATGGACTTTGGGAACCCATTCCCCATGGAGGGATACTCTCTCAGCCTAGATACCCGGGGGAGGACCTAGGTCCTGCCCCAATGATGTGACAGACTTTGATGATCTCCCGTGGAAGGCCTCACCGTCCCTGGGGAGTGGATGGGGGCTCAGTGAGGGGCCATGGGAGGATGGGAGGGAGAGGGAACTGGGATTGATATGTAAAATAAGTTTGTTTATAATTTAAAAAAGTGGTTGCCTTTCCACCCAAGCTCTGTAATTGGCCACTGGGAATCAATCCCACGACCAAGGAACTTCTAACTAGGAAAGGGATTGGTGGGGACTGACCCCCACCTCAGCCCCATGCTGTTCCAAGCCACACCAGTTGTTTGAAATTTTTATTGCAGTTAGACTTATCCATGCCAGGGTGAGTGGAGGGTGGGTGTCATTTCACAGTGCTAATGTCCCAAGAGTCTGTTTTTAGGACAGGTGGCTGTCCAACATTAAAGAGCCATGGAAAGTCAAAGGGACAAGCAATTGTGTTTGCTCTCATAGGAATCTAGATTTATTTATCAAATTTTATCAAGTGTGTGTGTGTGTGTGTGTGTGTGGTTGCACACAACTAATTACCCATCAACCTGTGGGAGTAGTTATCTTCTTTCATTATGTGGGTCCTGGGAAGGGGGGATTGAACTCAAGTTGTCAGGTTTGGTGGCAAGCACCTTTCCTGGCTGATTTATCTCACTGGTCCAGGAATCTACATTTCAATGACCATACATACATTTAAGGTGAACTTCTGATTGAGTGTGGCAATACATACCTGTAATCCCAGCATTTATTTTTTTTTTTTATTTTTTTTTTTATCTTCACATTTGCAAAGGCTTTATATACATGCAAAAAATACATGCATTTTAAAATATTTACATGCATTTACATATTTGCATATATAAATACATCTTTTTTTCCTCCCCAGGATTCCACTTCAGACTCAGTTACCTGAGGGGTGTGTATGTACCATCTGCATACAGGTGAAGAACAGATTTCAAGATAGAGGTGAGTGAGCAGCCTGAAGTCCACTAGCAAGCGCTGAGCTGGGTCTTGCCACCAAGGTCTTTTTAATTCTGGCTACCTCTGATCCCCTGGCTACCAAAGTCCCCATGGTGATGCATGCCATTAATCTCAGCACTCAGGAGGCAGAGGCAGGTGGATCTCTTAATTCAATGCCAGCCTGGTTTAGAGACAGCCAGGGCTACACAGAGAAACCCTGTCTTGAAAAATGTGGGCAGGGAGAAAGCCAGAGACACCTCACAATCTACAGCTGCCAAAATTGCTGTTCCATTGCCCTGCAGCAAGCCTCATAAACTGCAGCTCCCAAATGCACCAGTGAGTCCAGGAAATCATGGCACTCAGGACTTTGAAGGAAGCAAAGGTGCTTGTCATAAATTCTCTTAAAAAGAGCTGGAGCCAGGCGTTGGTGGCGTACGCCTTTAATCCCAGCACTTGGGAGGCAGAGGCAGGCGGATCTCTGTGAGTTCGAGGCCAGCCTAGTCTCCAGAGCGAGTGCCAGGATAGGCTCCAAAGCTACACAGAGAAACCCTGTGTTGAAAAAAAAACAAAAAACAAAAACAAACAAACAAACAAACAAAGAGCTGGGAAATCTGCCTCCCTTGGGGGACTTGTACAGTGGAAGCCATCTACTGCCTACTTACTGTTCCAAGAGCCCCTGTCAGAGTGACCAGCAGTGGTAGTTAAGGCTTTGTGTAAGAGAAGATGTGGGTTCTAGAAACGTCTTTGAAGTTAACTAATGTTTTTAGGAGGAGGTGGACCAATAAATATTTTGTGGCTGGCCATTTGTCTCAAACTTAACTCCTTTACGTAAGGCTTCTCGCTATTATGGGTTTTTTTTTTTTTTTTTTTGTATCTTCTTATATTTTACCTTTATGATTGTTAATTTTGGATACTTTTTTTTTATTTTATTTTATTAGTTCTAGTTAGAATCCCAGCATTTATAAAGTTGATCTAAAGTTTAACATCAGCAGGGCTACAAAGTGAGACCCTGTCGAAAAATATCAGTCTTGGCTTCCTGGTGTGTGTGTGTGTGTGTGTGTGTGTGTGTGTGTGTGTGTGTGTGTGTGTGTCTAAGGGATGGAACCCAGGGCTTCACATATGCTAAGTAAGCAATCTATTACTGAGTCGTAATACTAGCCTTCAATCCCAGCACTCAGGAGGCAGAGGCAGAGGCAGGGGGATCTCTGTGAATTCTAGGATAGCCTGGTCTACAGAGCTGGTTCCAGGACAATTAGGACTTTTACACAGAGAAATTCTGTCTTGAACTACACCCACTCCCCCCCAAAAAGTCAGATGAGCAATTTGGTTTTACCATATCCATCTACAATCTTAGCATGCATGACTCCATTTTGGTTTTAGCTTGACTTGTTGGAATCCATGATGAGTCTTAGGATTTTTATTGAACAGGTTATTATTATACAGGGCTACATAAGGTCACTTTTATGCAAGTATGCAATATTCTTGGTGCATCCAACCATAGGGAATGGTCTCCAAAAAGCCAGCTCATGCAAGAGGGATAGATCCTGGTCCCACTGCCAGGGGTCCCACAAACAGATAAAGCTACACAACTGTCACCCAAATGTAGCGGGTCTAGTTTTGTCCCATTAGGCTAATTTCTTGATATTACTCCCCAGTAAATCGTTGTATTAAACCAGGCATGGTGGCACATACCCGTGACCAAGCATAGAGGATCAAGAGTTTGAGGGCATCTTGGACCACATAGTGAGATCCTGTCTCAAACAAAACAAAAGAAAACAAAATACAATAAGATATCCCAAACTAATCAACCAACCAACCAACCAACCAATCAACCATCAAAAACAACAGTAAAAAACCTTATAGTCTTTGGGTTTAGGAATATCCTTTGATACCTAACAGGAAACTTGGCTTTAGAGATGGATTTAACCTGCCTTAATGTGTCTGTATAATGGGGAATGGTGATCCATATTAGCATATTAAATAGTTCCAGTTTAATAGGGGCAATCAAATAGTTCCAGGAGGAAAGAGCTGCTAGACCCTATACCTCATATCAAGACCCAGGACTCTCAAGTTCCATGTTGCATTCATGTACCCATTCATTCAGTGTGTTTCCTGATATCTCCTGGAGGACTGGGAATAAATCACCAAATGATAGACTCAATTTACATGAACCCATACTGCAGATGGGAACATGACATGTGAGCACTGACGGGGTTCTGGTGCTACTACAGGAAATGTCAAGGGCAAGTGCAATGGCTCAGCTGGAAAAGCCACTTGCCACCAAGCCTGATCACGAGTTCAATCTCTAGGACCGACATGGTCTATCTATAGGGGGAACCAAGGTTTGGCTGAGATCCAGCTAGGACCCAACTATGTGTCTGCATTTTTTTTTCGAGACAGGGTTTCTCTGTGTAGCTTTGGAGCCTATCCTGGCACTCGCTCTGGAGACCAGGCTGGTCTCCAACTCACAGAGATCTGCCTGCCTCTGCCTCCCATGTGCTGGGATTAAAGGCGTGTGCCACTAACACCCGGCTGCAATGGTTTTTGAATCATTCTGTACATGTTTTTGATAGGGTTTCTAATGCTTCGATAAAACACCATGACCAAAAGTGACTTTGGGAGAAAAGGGTTTATTTTAGCTTAGAATCTCATACCATGGCCCCTCACAGAGAGAAATCAGGACAGGAATTAGGAGGCAGGAGTTGATGCAGAGGCCAGGGTGGTGGTGGTGTTTGTTGGCTTTTCCCTTTTTGCTTTCTCAGACTGCTATTTTTGTAGAACCCAGGACCACTAGCATAGGGAGGATACTGCCCACAGTGGGCGGGGCCCTTTACGTTACTCATCATCCAAGAAAATGCACTGTAAGCGTTCCCACGTGTGTGTGTGTGTATGTGTGTGTGTGTGTGTGTGTGTGTGTGTGTGTGTGTGTGTGTGTGTGTAGCAACAATTAATGGAAAAAGTGGCCATGAGTTTGGGAGAGAGCAAGGAGGGATATATGGGAGTATTTGAAGGGAGGAAAAAGGGGGGGTGGATGTATTCTCAAAAATAAAAAAAAATAATTTAAAAAATTGAGGGAGGATGAGAGGGTGAGGGAGTGCGGGGGGGGGGTGGCTATGTAAATATGAGTAGTAATTAAAGAATTTAAATGAATAACTGAGGGAGAAAAGTGATGGCACAAAGGTGTCCTGTGACCTCATATGAGCGACACGACATGTGTGCGTGTGTGCACACACACATACATCACACACAGACACACAATACATAAAAAATGAATTGAGGATGGAGCTGGAGATATGGCTCAGGGTAGCCAGCCTTTCTTTGGACTGCCAGCTCACAATAACAACATGGAGACTTAATAATTATGAAAGCTCCACCTTATCTTAGGCTTTTGCCCAACTAGCTCTTATAACTTAAATTAACCTCCCTTTAATAATTTACCTCTCTCCCCTCTATGTCTGTCCAACTTACTCCATGTCTTGCTGGAATATCTTATAATACCCCTAGAATTCATCCTGAGTTTTTCTCTTTGCCCAGAAGTCCCACCTGTTCTCTCCTGCCTAACTATTTGCCATTGAGCTCTTTATTAAATCAATCACAGTGACACATTTTTACACGTGATAAACAAATGTATTGCAACAGCTCAGTGGTTCAGAGCACTTGTTGCTCTTCCAGAAGACTTGGGTTCAATTCCTGGCACCCACCTGGCAGCCCACAGCCATCTGTAACTCTAGTCCCTGAGGATCTAACACTAACTACACACATGAAACACAGACATACATGCCCCCAAACACACCCATACATATAAAATAAATAAATAAAATTAGAAAAAATGATAAAGACCAAATTAGTAGGGACATATTCCATGGCCAACACATTGGAAGGTAACTATTTCTAGGAAAGACCAGAGTGGTTAAAAGTATAGCTTGCAGTAAATAAGCTTTAACGTACTTAAAGCATAACAGAGACAGTGAGAATTTGTCTACAGTAAAAACTGTAGGCTTCATCTCACCATGATATTTAGGATGCTTTGCCAAGTTTGGTGACAACACTCCTTCATTCCTGCAATGACCACCTCCTTCATCCAGGGGGCAGAATAGAGCTCATATGGCCCCAGGTCCAGGAGTTGCCTTCAGTTCCCCCATAGAAATTGCATCCCTTTGTTCCTCTTTGAGAGAACATCGCAGTCTCCATCTTCTTCTGTATTCCCAACTTGCTGGTCTGTTGGTCCCCTCTTTCTCCCTCTTCCTGCTGAGCCAGTCTTCAGCCAAAAGCCATACTAGAACCATCAGGACTATGCATGCCAGACCAATCCGAATGAGATTTTGGGTTGTATGATCCCAGAAGGCAGAGTCTGGAGTCAGAAGACAGAGTGGCTGCTGACAGAGGCTACACCCACCCCATTCCCCTCTTCTTTGACATTCCCGTTTCGCCCTGCACCTTTCCCCAGAGTCTATGCTTCCAGATGTTCACTTACCCTTCTGCAATCCCGATTCTTTGGTGGAAAGGCTGTACTCCCAATAAACTGAGGATAAGGAAAAGAAGAAGGGATGGATGAACAGGTGTTGGATCCTTCCTTTGAAATATTTCTTCTTCTCTATATTCCCTATGACATCTCATGGCTTTCCAACATTGGTTCCCACCTGGAATTCCAAGTCCTAGGGCCTTTGTATTGGCAATCGAGCAGACTAGTAAAGAGATGGCTGTACTCAAGCGTGGATTCACCCACAGTACCAATACAGGTGTCTTCATGGCAGACAGTGACTCTGGGGAAGCCTCATTTCCCTCATTCATACAACAACATTTCCTTCTCACATGAAGACAAATTCACAACACAGCGTTTTCTTCCCTGTCTGAAGTGAGCTGCCCCCATCCCCACCATCACCTCTGTGATGCTCAGTTTTAAACGCCAATTTGCCAATTTGCACGCTCTCGGGCACATAGGTCACAGGTCAACATTGGATGCCTTTTGCAATCCTCTCCATCTTAATTTTTGAGATAGGGTCTTTTAAGAAACCTTGAAATCATTGATTCAACTGGACTGGCTTGCCACTGAGCCCCAGGGGTCCTCCCCTCCCTAGCACCAGGATTACAGGCACAGGTCAGCATGCCTGGATTTTACATGGGTGCTGCGCATCCAACCTTACCAGTAGCTAATTACCCAGCTCCTTTCTGCCGGATTTGGAAGTGACTCACCAAGAGAAGTAGGCGTTGGTGCAAGGCTGGTGTTCCCCTCACTTCCTAGAAATGGCAAATGATTTTAAAAAGTGAGCATTTTAGGTCTCCTCCTGTATCCTTTATTCCTTGATCATTCTCTGCCCCTCTGGTGTTCCCGACTGGCCAGCTGGGTCTCTAAGAAGCAGAGAACGCTTTGCTATCTTTCGAAAATCACTGTCAAGGGCATTTTCTACAGCTGTGGTTAAGACACAGGCGAGAGTGTCCTTACCTGGGATGAGTAGTGTCACAGGCTCACTGGGGAAAGACCATACATAGTCGTTGTAAGAGCCAAAACATCTGTATGTCCCTCTGTGGGCTCCGGTCACAGGGCCCATGGGGAACTCTGCTTTTTTGTTCCCATGTCTTTGCTGGACATGGTTGGGTTCTCCCTCCTTGAGAAGAAAGAATTTGCTTGTCCCAGCTTCCAGATGGCAGAAGAAGGTCACTTTCTCCTCCAAGGTTACTTCAGGCCCTGGATGAACCTGGAGGTTGGGTATGTCATACATGCCTGGGGGAGAAGCAGGGCGGGGACCCATAGAGCATTGTCACACTCCAGCTCCTCAATGTACTGCTTCCCTTTCTCTGTGACCAGACCTCACTCTTTGGAATCTGGGATCCTTATGCTTCCCAAATGTGTGCTTGTCACAGATCCATTATCCTTTAGGACTAAGGCATTTGGGCCTAGCTTCTGCATCTCTATCCATGGCTCTGAGTTTGGTCCTCAGGACCCAAACTACTATTCTCATTTAGAAGGCTGAAGATGCTCTGCCCCTTCCTGGAGCCACTGCGTCAGAAACCCAGGGACAAGATAGACTTTTACATCTTAAAAGTTATTATTTTTTGAGATTATAATATAATCACACCATTTCCCCTTCCCTGTTCTCTCTCCAAAACCTTCTTGCTCACTTTCAAATTTGTGGTCTCCTTTTTGTTCAGAGTCATTAAACACACGCCACTGCCACAAACCATTAATATCCTTCCCTTCTAGAACTTTCTCTTCTCAAGACCAGAAACCTTTAAACTATTAGACAACTCCCTTTCTGCCTTCACAAGATCTGGCAACCATCATCCGTCTACATATTTTTTTGTCTCTATGAATTCTACAATTCCAGGTAACTCAACTAAGTGCAATCAGACATTATTCGTCCTTCCGTGACTGGCTTGTCTCCATTTGCATAACATCCTCAGGGTTCAGCTGCATCATAGTGTGTGCCAGAATTCTCTTCCTTTGCAAGGTAGAGTAATATTCCACTGTATGGATATGCCACATTTTGTTCATCCATAAATTCGCTAAGAGACATCATTGTAATTACTTCCTTTAGCTATTAGTTTATTTATTTAATTTCTCTATTTTTCCTCTGTGTGATTGTGTGTGGTATGTGTTGTGTATGTTCCGGTGTGTGTTTAAGTGTGTGTACCTCTAAACGCATGTGTGGAGGCCAGAGGCTGGTGTCCTGCTCTACCCCTCTTCATCTTATTCCCTTGAGACAGGGTCTTACTGAACCGACAGCTAGGCTGGTGGCTATCAAGCCCCAACAATCGGGTGGTGTTCCCTGCCCAGTTCTAGGGTCACAGACACACCTGACTTTTTATATGGTTTCTAAGGATTTGAATTCAGGTTCTCATACTTGAGAACAGCAAGCTCTCTTATTCATGAGCCATCCAACCAGCCACATTTCGGCTATCCTGACCAAAGCTTCCATGAATATGCCTGTGTGAGAGCGATCTATGTTTTTACAAGACCTCTAGTTGTTTTTCAAGCTTGGTTAAATTTGAGAACCATGTGCATGGCTACATTTTCTGATGATTTGATTCTCTTGTCCACCCTGGCACACAGTGGCCTATTACAGAAACATCTTTCAGAGATCTTGACCTAAGACACATTGATGCCAGGACAGAGAACTGACTCTGAATGTTACCCTTATAGGAAGTGCCCATGATTAGACATATCCTGTGACTTCCAGCCAAGATAAGCAGTGTCAGTGTGGTACTTCAAGAGTTCTTTTTGGTATTTGTGAACCCTGGCACTCCCCATGATTCATTCCAAGGTGACTCTACTTCTAAAAACCAAGATACTCACCAGTAACTACCAGAACCAGGAGATCGCTGTGTTCTGATTGAAGTTCCCCACTCTGATAAAAGCAGTAGTATCTCCCTGCAGTGTTTGAGGTCATTTGTGGAATGAAGAACTTGACTTTACTCACTAATGTACGTGGCTTTGGTCTCTCCAAAGCAAAAAGGCTTCCTTCAAAGTACAGTTGATACTCAGAAGCACTCTGAGGTCCCTGGCACCAAATGCTCACAGGGTTTCCTTTTGGTACCCTGCTACTGGGTTTGGCCCAGATGATGGGTTTTGGGAGAGTCTCTGAAAAAGAAACCAGAGGCACAAGTCCCAGGTGAACCATTACCTATCTACTCCACTGTCCTCAGCCACCAGCATGAAGCCATCATAGTGATGCAGAATGCTTGCCTCTGTCTCTGGATGTTCTCAGACGGGCCTCTGAGATAAACCCCTAAAAATGACCTTGACTGAGGCTCTCAAGGAAGGACTTACGTTTTCCTGTGTTGATCCTCTGGGTCAGACATAGTCCTAGAAAACAACAACAACGATACAATGTCTCCCCAACTCCTGCTCTTGATTCCATCCCCCTTTTATGAAGGACTTACCCAGGTAGAGTAGGGCAGTGAGTGTCAACAGCATACCACTGGCAAAGCCAATGCTGTACCGTGTGTGTGTGTGGACTCAGTCCAGTGGATGAGGACTATGCACAGGATGTGGTGGGTGAGACCCAACACCAATCACCATGGGACTTTCACACATTTTTTTTTTTAAACGGAAAGATTCACAGCTCTCCCCTCACCACTGACCTTGGGTTTCAGGGAAAGATGTGGTTCTCACAACACATTTAACCATTTTGAGTCTAAAAGGTCCTTGACCATCATGTGCCCAGTCTGAAATCCATTTCTGGGCCAACCTATGAATTCATTCAGGAAGGCATGAGGGAGATTTACAGATTTTCATCAATCTTCCCAAATGTTTGTTTCTTTTTTCTATACAGAGATATAATGCAAATGGTCTTTTTGTAGTCTCAGGCCAATGAAAGATTAAGAGCTGGCTTTGGAGTTAGAGTGTGGCTCTATCTTTCTCTAAATCCGAGCAGGCTTATTAAAGTGAAATATAAAATCTCTGTCTCATTCACAGGAGCCATCTGATATGGGACGGAAGGGAAACAATATTTAGGACTATTGTATTGCTACTAATATCATAATTTTGTCATGATAATTATGGTCATATAGAGTAATATCCAATTCTAGAAAAAAGATTTTGTCTACTTTCAGGTATATGATTTTTGGTTTGAGTCCCTTATCAGTTTTCTACAGTGAACCATGGCCACACCTAACAGTGACCTTTGAAGACTCCAAAAGGATGATGGGGCACCACAATAACAATTTCACCAGGACTATGACAACATCATTAAACACCAACTAAAGGTCAGCTTTGAACTACAAACTGCTCATAACAATTTCAAAGTGACTTGCTGAGATGATCCAGCCTCACAGACACTGCTCAGAACAATTTCAAGGTTGCTAGTGATCCAGCCCCATAGATTACATTAGCCAGGATTTGAAACAATGTGCTTTCCCATTATGCAGAGACTGAACAACAAATGATACAGCTTGAGAATTAACTCAAATTTTCTTTACAGTGAAGATGCCATTGCCCCCAGACAGCAGGAAATAACTTTAAGAACACGGCTTCACATTCCCAAGAGGTGGGGTTTTTGACCACTCATTGGGATATGGATATTTGTCATTGTTTAGGGGGACTGGTTGCAAAATGTTGTTGCTTATGATCAGCAAGAAAGTTGAACAAAGGGGTTCAAGGTTTCTGTTTTGAAAAAAAGTCCAGATATGATAGGATAAAAAGGGTAGATTATTGAATCTACTCTGAAAAATCACCCAATAGTTTTAAATACTTTACAATGGATTAGATTTATATATATTGTATACAAATGTATATTAATGCAAATTCGAGATTAATTTTGCTAAGACATACTGTACATACATTTCTATATTGTTCAAGGTATTATATCTATACTGCTCATTTAACAATGTAATACAAATTTCTAGTCCTTGAAAGTTATTATTATCAACTATATAGGACTATAAGGAAATGTAGTTTGGTAATTAGTCTACTATTATAATGAACTTGTAGTCACATTAGGCATGTTTACAAGGTCAAACAGATATTTTAGAAAGAGAGGTTTTCTTTAAAAACTTCGGAGATCTACAGAATATGACATTTAACATGTTTTTAATATCATATGTTCTTGTTTATGACAGTGAGACATGTCTGCTCCTGGTAGTACCAATCTGTGTTGGAGAAGATGATGGGCATTGAAGAAACTGCACATGGAGTTTACTTTCTTTGTGGCTAAGGTAAGCCAGCGGGCAAGAAAGTGTCCTTGCCTCAACTTCTGAC
The DNA here is from genome assembly GCF_003668045.3 of Cricetulus griseus. Classification (NCBI taxonomy): domain Eukaryota; kingdom Metazoa; phylum Chordata; class Mammalia; order Rodentia; family Cricetidae; genus Cricetulus; species Cricetulus griseus. Next base: position 22,972,724 of record NC_048602.1, on the reverse strand, counting down.
AGCATGTTGTCCAAATTGGACAAACAGGACACAAAAGAGAGTGACTGCAAACCTTGCCAAGACAAGGTGGCCCAGGCCTTCAGATTATCCTGCTTCACAGAAAAGTCTGTCAGATATGGTAGGCCTAGAGATCAAAGATGGAAGCCCCAACTTTGCAGAGCAATCAGGGTGACTGTGCAGGCAACCAGGTGTTTCCGTCATTTTGCACATGTTTTTGGAAGTTGCTTGCTTGCACTTCCTGTTTACTCAGTTAATAATATTTCCTTTCTGGGATTCCTTCCTGTCTTGTTTCTCTCTTCCTCCCATGAAATTTATTATTTCCTGTACCCTTGAAAGTATCTTTCTTCCTCCTGTGTGTCTGATGCTAATGCCATCATCTTCTATGAGGCTCGCTTGGTCGTCATGACCAGCCTTAGTTTGTGTTTATCTTGAAATGTCCTTATTTCCTTGTTAATTTCACAGCACAACTTTGCTGGATATAGCAGCATTAGTTGAGTGAATTGCTTTCAGGTCTTGAAATATATCATCCCACATTTTTTTCTGCCTTTTGGGGAGAGCTGACATTATTCTGATGTATGTGCTTTTATTAAGTGAGTTGGTGTCTTTCCCTTATGGATTTTAACATTCTTTCTTTGTTTTGCATTTTTGGTATCTTGACTACATTATGTCATGCAGAGTAATCCTGATCATGTCTATTTGGAGTTCAGGGTAACTCTTGCATTTGGATGTCTAGTCTAGGTCTTTCTATAGACTTGGGAAACTTCCTACTATAATTTGATTTTATAGATTATCTAGACCTTTGATGTTTTTGTCAACCTTCTTGTCATCTGGTGGATTCCTGAGTTTTGTCTTTTTATCAGTGTCATAGTTTTATTTTTGTTGCTGTGGTTAGTTACCCTGGCAAAGGAAATCTAGGGCAGAGATGGTTTATTTGGCCAACAGTCCCACATTAAAGTCCATCACCACTGGAGCGTCAAGGCAGGAATTCACACCATGTTTTCTCAGACTCACAATTTACTATATTTTTGGTTGTGGACCTAACTTTTTAAATTTTTTAAAATTTAAATTAGAAACAAGCTCCTTTTACATGTCAATCCCAATTCCCTCTCCCTCCCCTCCTCCCCTGCCCCTCAGCAACCCCCATCCCAACCCCTTTCTGCTCCCCAGGGAGGGTGCGGCCTTCCATGGGGAATCTTCAAAGTCTGTCATATCATTTGGAGCAGGGCCTAGACCCTCCCCAGTGTGTCTAGGGTGAGAGAGTATCCCTCTATGTGGAGAGGGCTCCCAAAGTTCATTTGTGTACTAGGGGTAAATACTGATCCACAACCAGAGGTCCCTTAGATTGTGGACCTAACTTTTAATGACTGACATCTCTCTCCAGTCATCATGATTTCTGTAATGGTATAAATGTTCAAATAATTTCTTTGGGAATTTTCACCAATTTTATTAGTATGTGTCAATTGCACAAATGAGGCTTTTGGTGTGTCATTTCTATACATGCGCACACTGTTCCGTGGTCCTAAAGATATCCATGCTCTCCATTACTGTTTATTACCCCTACCATGCTTTCTTTCCACATTTCTAATGATCCCCATTTTACTTTATGTCCTTCACTCACTCCAAATTACATATATAAAAGGAAATATATGTTGCTGGTGTTTCTGAGACTGGTTTATTTCTTCTAACTCTTTGCAATATGTTATTATTGGTTCAATAGTGTAAAATACATTGGTACTGTTACAAGTCAGAACTCTAGCATCTATTAAGGTTGCAAATGTAAACTTGGTGCCCTGATTGGGGAGGTCCTTCTGTGTATATGCTTGTCTTATTGGTTGGTAAATAAAGCACTGTTGGCCAATAGGCAAGCAAGTTAGGCAGGACTAGGAGAGGAGGAGGATTCTGGGAAATGTAGGAAAGGGAGAGAGTTGCCATGTGATCCCAGGAAGAAAGGACACTTAAGGCCGGCGTCCTCGGTAAGGTAAGTCCATATAAAAACATATAGATTAGTAGTTATAGTTGATAATTAAGACTGAGCTAGCAAATAAGAAATCCTAGTCATTGGCCAGAAGCATTGTAACTAATATAAGACTCTGTGTGTTATTTGGGGGCCCTAAAGTGGCGGCAGAACCCAGGCAGTTGTCAGAAAGAGTTATCATTACAGTGCCCAAATGAAGTTGTCATTTACTACAGTTTCATATTTCCCAAATAGGATTGTGATCTTCATTTGCTTTTGTGTTTACATATTTAATTTACATTCAGACAGAACCAATACCTTAAAGACAAAGACTATTGCAACAAGCCTACCGGTTATTTATAATTGATGGATATGCATTTTAAAAAGTCTAAAACCCAGTGTAGACGGGAGATGGGAGTCACAAAGTCCCACCCCTAGCTGAGGAACTATTTTGGTAATTGCTGGCTGCTGGGAAAGGGAGTGAGTCCCTCCACCAAGGGTGCAGCCATTGAGAGGCTGCCCATGTTCCAGTGTGTGGCCCTAAAGCCATGCACATACTGGTAGTACTAGCTAGGCTCAGTGAGTTTAAAAATGGAGTATATGAAGTTAGGGTGGGGAGTGGTGGTATGGATAGGGAGAGAACTGAAGAGGAGGAGATGGAAGTGGATTTTTTCCAAACTATATCCACAGATGGAATTCTCAAATGGTAATAGTAAAAATATAGACAGGAAGTATAAAGAATAAAGAATAAAATCTGAAAAGGAAAAGCGGTCCAAGCCTGATGGAGCAGATCTGTCATCCTAGCTACTCAAGAGGCTGAGGGGCCAGGAAGACGTGGTGATGGTGTCTAAAAGAAGAAAGGCTCCTTGTTTCATTTGCTCAACAATGGGCCTGATTTACTCAGAAGAGTTTTGGTCTTTCCTGTTCTAATATTTGTCTAACCTAAAAGAAGAGAGTGTAGAAGAGAATGGTCTAATCTAAGAAGTAGTGTAAATAAAGGCCACACTCTTTATGTACCAAATGACATTTCAAATACAATAACAAAAAGGGATGAGGGACTTTTATCTTAGTTTTCAGGAGTCTCATAAGATAGAAAGTTGTGTTCCTGACCTATCTACTCAGAACAGCATACAAAGCCATAATCACATATAATCAATCTATACTCACATGCTGTTTCTAATATATTTCGAGTGTAGATCATTGATTTCAATGCTTCGATGCTTCCGGCACATAGTCTTAGACCTGGTCATCACATCTCCCTCCGTCCCTCCCTCCCTCTCTCCCTCCCTCCCTACCTCCCTCCCTCCCTCCGTCCCACACATTTTGAGTCAGGGCATGAATGTGTCACAAAGATGAAATAGGGATGTGGTACAATTGGGGCTGTGCATTCAGCCGAGCTTGGAGGAATTACTTACATCAGATGTCCAAAGTACAATAAATTTGATTGTGAGGTTATCTTAGAGTTCAGCTAATTTTGAACAGGATGAGTACATAGTGTGTCAGAAGAATTAGTGCATAGCTACAAAGACCTCAAAGTACATTATCAATTTGATTATAAGTTGGATGAAAGTTTGATCTGTAAACGCAAACTTTAAATAGCATTTCTCAAAATAAAAACCCATTCTCACAGTGGGTCACAATTTTGGGGTCAGACTGTGTCACAAGGTGAGCTCAAGACCACCCTGGGAAGCTCTACAAAAACTTGTCTTAAAATGAAAAGAGGTCTGGGGATAAAACCCAGTTGTAGGAAACTCATCAAGCATGCACGGGACCTTCAGTTCAATCACTAGTACCATGAAAGGAGGAAAATAAAAAGGACGTAAAAAGATGGAAAATTATAATCATAATCAATGTTCTTGGTTTGCTTTCCACAGCTGGGTAAAACACCATGACCAAAGCAACTTGGAGAGGATGAGATTTATTTGGCTTACAGGTTACAGTCGATTATCAGGGGAAGCCAAGGCAGGAACTCAAGGTTGGAACGTGGAGGCAGGAACTGCAGTGGAGTCTATGGAAGAGTGCGGTGTACTGGCTTGCTGTTTGTGGCTTGCCACCTGCCCAAGGATGCACCATCCACAGTGAGGTACACCCTTCACATCAATCATTCATCAAGAAAAACATTCCGCAGACTTGCCTACAGGGAAATCTGATTGAGACATTTTCTCAATCGAGGTCTCCTCTTCCTGGGTGACCCTAGCTTGGGTCAAGTTGACCAAAAAAAGGAAAAAGCTAACCAAGGTATGTAGCTGTATTATAAGCTCACAAATAAAAATGTATTAAAAATAATCTGAATACTAACCAACAGAGAAGAAATAGCATCAGATCCACCTAGGACCATACCATCTGATAACTCCATGCACTAGTTAATATTTTTTTTTTGTCTTGAAAGAAAGATAGGCAAGTCTAGTTCTGGCTCATGTTTTCAGAGGGAATAGTCTATTATGGAAGGAAAATACGTAATAGGAGCAGCTCCGTGGGAGTGTATAGTGCCAGGGAGCTAGATAGGAACCTGAAGTGAGTATGACCTTCAAAGAGTAGTCTCCTTTGGACTACATAGCTCACCTCTTGAAGTTCTACACATCTTCCCAAACAGCACCATCTGCTGGGGAGTGAGTGTTCCAATACACGAGCCTGTGGTGGACACTGTGCACTCAAACCTTACATTCTGCAGACGGATCCAAGCTTCTAATGGCTTTTCCTTTCTGGAAGACACATCCCCACCTGCAGCTCCCAGTGTTTACCCACAGTCACTATTTGCTCCATCTCGGTGCAGCCAATTCCTGACAGTCTTCCTTGTGTGGTACCCTGTGGCTGTTCCAATCTTCAGCTAGTATCACCAAGAGGACCACAAGGACCAACCCTGCCACACCCATCCGGATTGAATTCTCCATCATGTAATCTTGCTTCTTGGAGTCTAGAGACATAAGGGAAAAATAGGTAATTGTTGGCCACGATCCATTCTACCCTAATCCTACATCCCTGATGTAGGAGGGACTCTTTCCCATGTCAATGTGCCAAAATGTGATCCCAGCCCTTTTTAATGAGCTCATATATTCACAGACACCACACTTTTAGGGTGTGGCAAGATAGAGGGAGGCCAAGGGTGAGAAATTGTGGTTCTTAGGAAAGGAGGTGATTATGGGAGTTTGTACTTTGTCTTTCTCACCTCGCTTGGTGGTTTCATTGACCTCCCAACTGTGTTTCTTCAACACCTCCCTGTGTTGGAAGCTCTGAATTTTTTCCTTTGAGCTTTCCTCACTTTACATAACAACTTATGTTCCTCTTAAATGTGGCAAAATAGACACACAGTCACCACTGCCTGGGAGATTTAAGACACATTTAGCTAAAACTTATCTCCACTTAAAAATGACCCTTTCGATGATGATTGAGCCAATTGCCTTATGCATGCTAGGCAGGTGCTCTGTCATTCCAACTTCTCATCTCCAATTATATAGACAATGATGTTCAGTGAACTACTTATTTTTATTTTTTCATGTGTTAGACGGTCTTTATCTTTATAAGTCTGTTTCCCCCATGACTGTAATGTAATATGTGAGCTTATTATGTTCAGAAAAATTAAATGTTCTTGTTAAAAGAGGGTTTGTCTAGCATGCATGAGTTAGTGAGACTATCTCAGAAAAGCACAACGATTGCATTACTTAGTCGATTATATGAAATGTGATTTTTTTCCTTTTATCATTAGCATGGTAATTAGCTTGGTTGAGTTCATTAGCCCTTTTCTTTAGAGTAAGCAGGTCCTGTGTCTTGTTTTAGAAGCTATCTCCTATATCAGGGTCAAGATAACTCTCTTCTGTGGGTTCCCACAACAGGATGTATTTTGCAGTTATAGGCCCCTAATCCATCAGGAGTGTGTTCTTGTTTAATTGTACTTTAATTCTTTTGTATGGAGACCCAGTTGTCTCTATGGCACTAATTGAAAAGACCTATCTAGCTTCACAGCATTGCAATGAACAGCTACCACACTGCATAGCTCATAGCATGACTGGGGTGACGATACCAATTTCAGAAGATGGGCATGAGATGTAGAATGCGGTCAACCCACTCAGCTACCAGCAACTAGTTTCCGCTGCCTGAAGTCTCACCTTTCCCCCCCCTCCTTCAAGTATGGTGTTATATGCCAACCACATAGCAAATGAGTCCTGTGATTCAGCCTTGATATTGAATCACTCCCAGTGGACTCTGAAAGTGAATGTAAGGACTACTAAGACTGTAAATTAAAGAGGCGCACTAGACTAGACTGTATTTGGATCTTCCGTCTCAACAGGGATCCCTCATAAGTGATTCTGGATATTGGGCGTTACCTTTATCAATAGACCGGGAAGCTGGAGAGATGTCGAGGAGGTTAAAACCATTTGCTGCAAAGATACCCAGCCTACAACCCACAACCCCAGAGAGGCTAGAGCCCTCTTCCAGAAACAGACGGAAGTAGATGCAGAAATCCACAACTAACGAATGGGTCAAGCTCCTGGAGTACAACCAAAGTGAGGGAAGAGCTATAATGTGAACAAAGGAGTCAAGACCATGATGGGGAAACCCACAGGATCAGCTGACCCAAGCTAGAGAGAGATCACTGACTCAGGTCTGACAAATGGGGAGTCTGCATAAGACTGATCTAGACTCCTTTAATAAGGTGACAATGGTGTGGCTGGGACAATATATGAGGCCACTGGCAGTGGGTCCAAGATCTGACTCTAATGCACAAACTGACTTAGTGGAGCCCATTCTATATGGAGAGATACCTTGCCCCACCTAGAAACGGGTGTGTGTGTGTGTGTGTGTGTGTGTGTGTGTGTCGGGGAGAGGTGCCTTGGTCCTGCCTCAACGAGATGATGGGACAGACTTAGTAGACTTCATGGGGGGGGAGGCCTTACCCTCTCTCCAAGGAGTAGATAGGAGTTGGGGGGAAATGGGTAAAATGGGAGTAGAGGAGGGAGGGGCAACTGGGATTGGAATGTAAAAAATAAATTAAAAAATGCTGCCCTTGTGGAGGTCCCGAGCTCAGTTTATAGCATCCACATTGGGCGATTCAGAATCATCTGTAAATTCAGCTCCAGGGAATCTGTCACCATCTTCTGGCCCCCACCAGCACTGTACACACACACACACACACACACACACACACACACACACACACACACACAGACCACAGAAAAATAAAATAAAATAAATCTCTAAAAATAGATCACAGGTTTCTGAAGGGTGTTCTGGAAGAGTTCAGAAAATCATGTGACAGGGTAGCGTGGAGTAAGTGAGAAGCCCCTCTCTCGTCGTGCTCCTCAGGACAGTGGTCTCTACTGTCGTACTCATCCATCTCAGGATGCCTCTTCCCATTCCCACCTAGAGACAGCGTTGGTGAAGAACAGGAGCTGGGCTGTGACGGATCTACCTGTGACAGTGAGCTCCAGGGCATCGCTGGGGGCTGACCACACATAGGGGCTGCTGTTGTGCCATCCGTAGCACCGGTAGTTCCCAGCAAAGTCAGGGTTCACAGGACCAAGACTGAAGTTGCCTCGGTGCCCTTCATGTCGGTGCCCTGGCAAGGAAGCATCTCCCTCCTTGGCCAGTGAAAATCTGTTGAACAGGCTGTGGGCTGAACTACACTGGAAGGAAATGCTTCCTCCTGGCTTCAGCACGTGGCTTTGATCTGTGGAGAGGACAGGTTTGTCGTATAAGCCTGAAAGAGAAGACAGTGAGATGTTAGCAAGGTTTTGTTCTTTGAAAAATTGTTTTCAGGGTCTGAGGGAAATGGGTCTGCTCTTCCAGAGTCACAACTGCTTTTTTGAAATCCACTTCTAGGGGATTTGATGCCCCCTTCTGGCTTTCAAGAGCACTGCAGCCCCACTGTGTACAAAGCAAAAATCCCTATGTGGAAAATAATAATAAAAAAAATTCAGTTGATGGTGATGGCTCAGCAGTTAAGAGCACCAGCTGCCCTTTCGGAGATCCTGAGTTTGATTCCCAGAGCCTACATGGTGGCCCACAACCATCTATAGCTGTAGTCTGAAGTCGGAGTTTCTGTTCTGTCTGGTCCCACAGTCGATTAGACCCAAATAAGCACACAGAGACATATAAATTATAAACTGTTTGGCCAATGGCTTAGGCTTCTTATTGGCTAGCTCTCTCTTAATTATTAACCCACTTATATTAAACTACGTATTGCCATGAGGCTGTGGTTTACCTGTAATTCGGCATGTTAATCCTTCAGCAGGCATCTCCCTGGCCGCTCCTCTCTGCCTTCCTCTCCCCTGAATTCCCCTTATCTGGTGGCCCCACCTATACTTCCTTCCTGGCTACTGGCCAATCAGTGTTTTATTTATCAACCAATAAGAGAAATATATATACAGAAGAACATCCCCCATCATTAATCCCATGGGCTCTGATGCCCTCTTCTGACTTGCAGACATATGTTCAGACACAGCACTCATAGACATAGCATGGGGTACTGAGTGAAACTCTGTCTCAACAAGTAGAAAAGTGATGGAGTCAACTCTATGTCTGTCTGGGGCATGTGATGTACAACAGGGTTATTTCCAACCACAAAGGCAAAATTATGTCATTGGTAGGAAAATGGGTACAACTGGGGATTATTACATTAAACCAGATTCAGAAAAAGAATCACATGTTTTCTCTCATTTGTGGATCATAGACTTTTACATAGATACATACATTAATGTATGACTATTTGACATGAAAAGAGAAGCAATACTACACACACACACACACACACACACACACACACACACACACACACAAATCCCAATAAGAACAAAAGAAAATTTATTATTTGTTATGGGGATTGAATCCAGCGCCTTATGTTTAAGAGGCAGACACCATACTACTTTTTATGTATTGACTTTTTTGAGTTTTAAAGATTTAAAAATATTTTTAAACATAATTTTTATTGATTCTTTGGGAAACTTATATAATGCATTGAAATCCCTCTCACTTCCCAGTCTTCCCATATTGGTCTTCACCCTTGCAGCTCCCCTCCAAAGAAAATAAAATTATCAATTAACAAACAACCAGAAGAGAACTGCAAAGCCCTTCATTTCTCTGTCTTTCATGCCTCTCCATCACCTCTTCATCTTAGTTGCATTGGGAGCTTTGGTGTGTCGTGATTCCTTTCTTCAAATAGCTTTGTTTGCAATTGTTCATTGTAATGAGTTGTTGGTCTGGTTCACGGCCTCTGGCTTTTGGTACACTATCAATACTGGCATCTCACTGAAGCCCTCTTAGGCGTTCTGCTGTTGCCTGGAGTTACAGAGGTCCCGCAGCTCTGTTCCACAGGACCAGTCCCTTCATGAGCTCCAGTAGGTCATAAATAGGGTAGATGATGGAATGGGCCAACTCAAAGCACTGGATACAGTACCTGCAAAGTAGCTGAGCTGGTCAGCCTGGGCCTCCACTAGGAACCCCCCCCCCCCTCCAGGTGAAGGGCAGAGCTAGCTCTCCTTCATCTCTACCATTGTGTCAGCTCTCCTGTGCCCATTGTAAGGTGTGTGAACAGATCTCCCAGGGCCAGGGTCATCAGGGCCAGCTCTCCCACATGGGGTGGGGCCAACTCTCCTGCTGCAGCAGACAGCGAGGGGCAGGGCCAGATCTCCTTGGGCCAGGGAAGGGTGGTGATGGGAAGAATGTCCTTCTGTATGTATGTTTTGCTATTGGTTGATGAATAAAACACTGATTGGCCAGTAGCCAGGCAGGAAGTATAGGTGAGGATACCAGACAAGGAGAATGCTGGGCAGAGGAGGCAGAGAGGAGCGTCGGGGAGATGCCATGTAGCTACTGGGAAGATAGGACATGCCAGGTGTTCTTTGGTAAGATAAGGCCATGTCGAAATAATAGATTAATATTTATGGGTTAATAATTAAGAGATAGCTAGCCGGTAAGAAGCCTGAGTCATTGGCCAAACAGTTTATAATTAATAGAAGACTCTGTGTATTTATTTGGGGCTGAAGGGAGGCAGGACCAGGCGGAAGAGAAACTCTGACTACAAAATGGCTCGGATGGGGAGAGAAACTCAGTCTGAATGGTTCACATTTCTCCCTCCTTCCGAAAGTGATAACAAGGGCCACAAACAACACGGACTCAAACTGCAGTAAGGCCATGGACTGAGACATGGACCTTGGCAGCAGCTCAGGCCTGATTGTCACCCTGGTGCTGGGGGGCAGAGTGGGCCACTCAGATCAGTATGGCCCTGGCAGCAGCATGGGCCTTGGGTACCAACATGACCACCAGTGGTGGCACAGACCCCTGCCTGGCACCCGTATAACCTTTTATGGTAACAGGAGGCACAGACATCAACACAGATCCTGGCTGAGGCAGACCATAGGCACAGACCCAGGCATGGCCCTCTGCAGCAACTCAGGCTTGAATGTCACTATGGCTCTGGGTGGCAGCACAGGTCACTGAGATTAGTGTGGCACTGGTGGCATCATGATTCTCAGGCACCAACATGGTCTCAGGTGGTGACCCAGATCTTGGACATCTGCAATGTCTTCAGTGGTAACTGACCCTGGCTGCTGTGGAGCCACAGACCCAGACATGGCCTTTGGTAGAAGCCTGGCCGAATACCACTATGGCTCTGGGTGGCAGTTCCGGCCACCCATATCAGCGTCTTCCTCACTGTCTTCACTTCTTCAGTTCTGCCTCTCTCATGCCACATGAACTGCTCTGCTTCTCTTTCTCTTCCAATTCTTCACCACATAGTTGTCTTGAGCTACCGGGAGGGACTATGGGTGTCTTCCACCTGCCCAGGCTGGGCAGGGCTGGGTGAGCTTGTGGGTCAATTTTTTTTTTTTTTATTTACTTAGGTTTTGAGACTGGGTCTTGAAATGCAACTCAGATTGGCTTTAAACTCATGATCCCTCTGTCTCGGCTTGAGTGTTGGGATCACCGGTGTGTACCAACACACCCAGTTTTTCCTCCCCCTCCTCCCCTCTCCTCCTCTCCCTCTTCTTTTCCCTCCCCTTCTATTTCCACTCCTCTCTCCTCTCCTGCCATCTTCTCCTCCCTCCTTTCCGTCCTTTCCCCCTTTTCTGTTTCTTTCAACACACTCTCATGTAGCCAGGGCTAATCTCAAATTAACTATGAAGCCGTGGATGACCTACAACTTCTGCTCCTCCTGCTTTCACCTATGGGGTTATTGGGTTTCTCTTGTGCACCATCACATCTGGCTTATTTTTTATTTTTATATTTACTTTTTTATTAGTTCAAATTAGGAACAAGCTTGCTTCACATGTCAACCCCTTCTCCCTCTCCCCCAGCCCTCAACTATCCCCTACCCTCCCCCCTCCACCCCCCAGGGAGGGTAGGGCCCTCGATGGGGGCTCTCCAAAGTCCACCAAATCTTCCTGGGCCGGGCCTAGGCCCTCCCCCCATGTGTGCAGACCGAGAGAGCATCCCTTCATGTGGGATGGGCTCTCAAAGTCCCTTCTTACACCAGGGAAAAATACTAATCCACTACCATGGGTCCCATAGAGTGCAGAGGCCTCCTCATTGACATCCATGTTCAGGGGTCTGGATCAGTCCCGTGCTGGCCTCCCAGACAGCAGTCTGGGGTCCATGTGCTCCCCCTTGTTCAGACCAGCTGTTTCTGTGGGTTTCACCAGCCTGGTACCAACCCCTTTGATCTTCATTCCTCCCTCTCTGCAACTGGGTTCATCTGGCTTATTTTTAAAATTGAAAAGGTTTTGTGTGTTTGTCATCTATTCCATGGTGTGTATCTATCGTGTACACACACAGCATGATGTCAGATACATGCACACATTGTATAAAGACTAGTTAGAGTGAATAGCACACATATCAACTCACACATTTATTTATTTTATTTTTCTTTGGTGGTGAGAACAGTTGAAATACAACATGCACCACCGCTCCTTTTCTTGCAATGACCCCTTTACCCAGTGTAGTCACGAGAAAAGGATCAGACAATTTTGAAGAATAGGAAGTCCCAGAAAATGCTTGTGCTTTTCAAAACCACCAAGCCTATCAAAACCAAGTGAGAACTAAATGCAATGTGAGACCTTGGAAGGGGTCCTAGAGTAGATAAAGGCCATTCGATAGCAATGAAGGAACTCTGAATATGCTTTAGACATCAGCTAACAGAGTTACACCAATATTCATTCATTCTTGGTCTCCTCAGTCTTCAATATCTTCTCAGTTTTTCTATGAACCTAAAGCTATCTCAAAATTGTGGAGGCAGGGAGGATCTGGGAAGAATTGGAGGAGGGTAAGGAATATGATAAAATATATTAATTGAAAACAACTAAAAAATCTAAAAAATATGAGCATCATTGAATGCAGAGACTCACAGCTGCCCAAGATACAGAGATTAATTATGGCTGTGGGCCCAGATATACACAAGACATTTATACTACCCTTGTCTAAGACCTAGGCAACACTGCCCATAGGTGAACAGGAAGTATATAAGAGTTAGGAGACAGGGTGAGGACTAGCAAATGCCATTCTCTAGTCTTGACAGAACCACCACAATTATTAACATACAGCTGTAATCACCTGCATTGGGCCCACATGAGAGCAATCCTGTCAATAATAATTCAAGGAAGTTTGCCCGTGAGGGAGTAACCTTCAAGGCGTCCTGTCCTTTGCGATGGAATTATTGGCTATTCACAGACTCTGGGAGAGGGAGAATCAATGCCTTTAGTTGTGTACATACTGCTGAGCCCACCAGGCTCCAGAAGATACCTTCAGACCCTTAGTAATAGGAATGGCTCCAGCTAATCTCGGTGGGTCACAAACAAAATGAGTAGAAGTGGGGACGAGAGTGGTCAGTGTGCGTTATGTACGCTGTATGGAGTTACCTACTAATGAATGTAATTAACAACAACAGCAACAACAAAACACCCACAAAGTCTGCTCAAACGAAGACAAAATAACTAGCAGAAGGCCAGGCTCCCAAGGCTATCTCCTTACCTGTCACCACCAGCTCCAGGGGTTTGCTCTGCTCTGACCAGTGGTACTTCTTCCTATACCGACACTGATAATATCCTGCCGTGGTTGTATTCATGTATTTGATGATGAATTCAGCCTCTTTCTGAAATCCCAGTTTCTCCTCTATCACTGTGGGTGTGGAGTTTTTCACCAGGTACAATTGATACAGGAAGGCTTCAGGAGTTCCCTGGCAGATGATCCTCACAGACCCATTCCAAGGAACCACAGGACTCGTGGCAGCAGATAGGATAGGAGTGGGGAATTCTGAAAGGAAGCGTAGCTTAGGCTCAGACGGCATATTCCATCTACGTCGGGGGCTATGCGTTAAACTGCAAAGGGCCTGCAACCGTTTCATTTAAAAATAGTACGGTGGGGTGTCTGGAAATAAATCTCAGTTGATAACGCGCTTGACTTACAAGCTCTTTTTAAACATAATTGTTTGTTTTCATTTTATGTGCATTGGTGTTTTCCCTGCATGTGTATCTGTGTGAGGGGGTCAGATCTTGGGATTACAGACAGCTGTGAGCTGCCATGTCAGTGCCGGGAATTGAACCTGGGTCCTTGGGAAGAGTAGCCGGTGCTCTTAACCACTGAGTCTTCTCTGCAGCCTCCTTGACTCGCAAGAATGAGCACCTAACTTTGCCTCCCCAGAACCACAGAAGTGGTGGGGTGTACTTATAACCCCACTGTGGAGTCAGAAGCAATCCGGGCTTCAGGGCCAGTCAACCTAGCCTAAGCAGCGGCCCCAGGCCGGTGGGAAAACAATACTGAATGCAGAGGATCTGCTTGCCTGTGGTGCTGAGAAATTTTGAAGGCTGAGTTGTGCGGCCCCAAATGGGACACCAAAGCCTCCTCCTCTAAGGCTCAGGGAACAGAATTGGCAAGTGTGTGGACAGGAAGTAAGAGGTTAGGGAGAAGAGCTGTGAAATGTGATCCCCTGGGAAGGGCATAGCCAACGCAAACATATTTCACAGTGGTAGCAGCAGCAGCAGCGTCTGCCAGCCTCAAGCCTGTGCAAGACTGGTGCTGTCGATAACTAACGATAGACGGGAGAGGAGCCCACAAGGCCTCAGTCCTCCTTGCTGAATTATGGATTACCCGTGGATTCTGAGGAAGGGGTAGGCATTATCTTCACCTGGGTACCCACTAGTGAGCCCACCAGTCTCCAGTGGCTACCTCCAAACCCGTGGCTGCACAGATGGTCCAGGTTAAATTTAGCGCATCACGAAACAAAGGCACGGACACATGAGAGAGACTTGTAGGAAATGAGGGGGTGCTAGAAGGAAGTAAGAGAAGGTGTGGGGTGTCAGCCATAAGAGCAGACTATATACACGTATGAACACGCCAAAGGACAAATTTAATTAAAGATTAAAAAAAAATCAACAAGGTGGATATCACCTGAAGGCGGAAAACAGTAGTGTCCTGAGCCCGCTGTATGTACCCAAACATGCATGCTTATCTGCACATACATGAAACACTCTTTCAAAGAAAGCAGTTGTTCTGGAGTATATTTCTTTGTTTTTTTTTTCAAGACAGGGTTTCTCTGTATTGTTTTGGAGGCAGTCCTAGAACTTGATCTTTAGACAAGGCTGGCCTCGAACTCACAGAGATCTGCCTGACTCTGCCTCTGGGATTAAAGGCGTGTGCCACTAAGGCCCGGCCTTGGGGTATGTTTCATACATTGAAAATTTGCCATTGGAAACAGGGTTTTACTATGTGGTTACAATCCTTTTGCCTCCTAAGAATTGGGGTTACGTCTGTGCACCATCATGCCAGTCTTCCTTTTTAACGACTGTCAGGGTTAGTTCAGTTGTAGTGATTATGTCATCATGCTGTGCAATCATCATCATGAAACAATGGTTTCATGACTTGGCACTCTTCCCTTAGTCAGCGTCTGGACCTCAAATCCATTTCCTGTCCCTAAGTACCCAAATAAACAGAGCTTGCGCCGGGCATTGGTGACACACGCCTTTAATCCCAACACTCGGGAGGCAGAGGCAGGGGGATCTCTGTGAGTTCGAGGCCAGCCTGGTCTCCAGAGTGAGTGCCAGGATAGGCTCCAAAGCCACACAGAGAAACCCTGTCTGGAAAAACCAAACCAAACCAAACAAAACAGAGCTTGCATGCATTTATGTGTGTATATTTTATACATACATACATACATACATACATACATATCTGATAGAGGAATGAAGAGTGCTCTAAGAACAGGACCAGGTGACCTGGAACTGGAATGGGCAGATCCTGGTGATGAATCCAGACCTCACAGGGAGACTGAACATGTTAGTTATCTTCCTGGCTTTCCTCATTACTGTTGATTAGCCTTGAGAAAGTGATTTTTGATCTTGAAGACCTCATTCTCAGTTTTTAATTGTTATATGGAATAGACATTGGGGCACTGGTTCCTTTCATCATGACATATCTGTTTTGTGGGGGCAGCTCAGTTGGTGGAACATTCCCTATCATACAGAAAGTCCTGGGTTTGACCTTTGGTATCACAAAGTGAAACCAAAACAAAAATACAAGTACTGTATGCTCACTGTGTTTAGGAAGGTGATTTTAAAATACTTTTTCGTTTTCAAATATGCATATAACACATTTGGGTCATTTTCATCCTCCTCAAATCCCCTCTATTCTTGCTCTGTTTCTGAATCCACCCTTGTCTAGAATCTCCTTTTTAATTTGATGTCTTCTTTCAATCCACCAATTTTAATCAGAGTTTCTTGGACATGTGCGAGAGGTTATTTAATGGCATGTGGGTAACTTAGTAGAGACTGCACTAATGAAGAAAACGACATCCTTTTCCCAGAACCTATTAACTGCCCATAGACCCACAATGAGGTTTATGACTACATCCTTGATCTCATAGAGTTAAAACAGCTGATCCTAACAGTCAGTCCGTCATTCATTTAGAAGACATTGGTGGAGGACTTAATAAATACCTGGCATAATAGTTTGCCCTGTAGATAAAAGGTTAAATAAACAATAATTGTTGATGACAATAAATTTGATTTGAATGTTGAATAGTAGTAACTAGAGGCTCAGAAATATAAGGGAGTTGGGATAGGCAGAAGTTGAATTGAGGAACCAAAAGTTAAAATTAATGAAAGTGTAAGAACTTGGGCCCTGAAAAGAGAACATCTTTTCAGGTAGAGGAAAATTTAACTCCTTAAATCAGGAGTGCCATGCCTGTCGCCTGATCCCCTGTTCTCAGAGAAGGGGAGCTAACTGTCCACCACTCCTGTTAACATTCCTTTGCTAAATGCTGGTCATAAAGATTCCCCAGCTCAGGGGATCACTGACAGACCCTGTGACTCTGTAACCCTGCAAGCCCATGCCCTGTCTTATCTCACTCAAAAGTATCTCACTTAAAATATACAGCTACTGCTTTACTCTGTACTTTGTATGACCTTAAGTAACCATGGAAACTGTAATTTGTGGCCTTCAACCTTATGGCTGCCTATTTATTTATTTATTTATTTATTTATTTATTTATTTATTTATTTTAGTTTTTTGAGACAGGGTTTCTCTGTGGTTTTGAAGGCTGTCCTGGAACTAGCTCTTGTAGACCAGGCGGGTCTCGAACTCACAGAGATCTGCCTGCCTCTGCCTCCCAAGTGCTGGGATAAAAGGCGTGTGCCACCAACGCCCGGCGGTCTGCTCCTTTAAAAGCTTCTCTTTTTGGCAGGGTGGCATCTCATTTGTCAGCCATGCAGTGAGATCCTAGCTGGTCAGCTTGAAATAAAAAGAAACCTTTTGCTTTTGCATCAGAGTGTCGACTCCTTGGGTTAGTCTCTGGGCTCCGAGAACCTGGCACAATCGAATAATGGGCAGTTCAATAAATGCTAATTCTCTACAGAGCAGCTAGGTGATTACAGTTTTCAATCATTATTATTTATGTTGTGAATAAGCAGGTGAGAAGAATTTGTTAGTCTCCAAACACAATGTAATACTAAGGTAAAAGGCAAGGACAGATATCTAAGTTATGACTTCCACATTTGTCCCCTATGGCTTCCACATGCACGCTGTGGTATTTTTATACACTGCCATGGGAATATTACTCTGTTTTGATTAGCACATGGGGTGTGAATACATTGCATGTTACATCACAATGCACCCTGTAAATGTGTGCAGTTAAGATCCCAAGTACACACTCGTAGCCTTGTGATCCACAGAGTCAAGTTACAGAAAAGGAGATTTGGTGCGGGAATTCAGAACGGGAAGTGGAGGAGGTGTGTATAGGTGAGACGGGGACTGCAGAGATAAGGGGCGGTTACAGGAAAGACCGAGAATTGATAAAAACAAAAAGTGAAAGACAAGCTCAATGAAGGTGAGTGTGAGTGAAGAGGAGAAGAGACAGACACTCTGGAGAAGTAGCTATAAGCCGGGAAAGAAGGTGGGAGCCAACTTAGAATATTGCACCTAAGACAGATCTGTGAAGTTATAGGAGGGAGATACCGAAAATTGTATTTTTTAAAAAGATTTATTTATTATGTACATGGTGTTCTGACTGCATGTGTGCCTGCAGGCCAGAAGAGGGCACCAGATCCCATTACAAATGGTTGTGAGCCACCATGTGGTTGCTGGGAACTAAACTTATGACCTCTGCAAGAGCAGCCAGTGCTCTTAACCACTGAGCCATCTCTCCAGCACCCTAGAATTGTATCTTAAGCATTGATAAGTCAGTCTTTAGAAGGATGTTGGAGTTATTCATAACTGCCAGAACATGGAAACAACCTAGATGCCCCTGAACTAAAGAATGGATAAAGAAAATGTACATTTACACAGTGGAGTATCACTCAGCAGTAAAAAGCAATGGAAGTCATGAGATTTGTAGGCAAATGGATGGAACTAGAATAAATCATCCTGAGTGTGGTAACCCAGACCCAGAAAGACAAACAAGGAATGTACTCAGTCATAAGTAGATATTAGATGTAAAGCAAAGGATAACCAGGCTACAATTCGCAACACCAGAGAAGATGGGATTACGATGGATTGAGATGGCCAAGCTGGGGGAGGAATGAAAGAGATATCTTGATAGAGGGAGCCATTATGGGGTTAGGAAGAAACCTGGTGCTAGGAAAAATTCCCAGAAACCTGTAAGGATGACCTTATAGTGGAGAGGGTGCCTGAACTAACCTTCCCCTGTAATTAGATTAGTGACTACCCTAACTATCATCATAGAACCTACATCCAGTAATTGATGCAGTGATCAACAGCCAGGCACTGGGCCAAGCTCCTGGAGGTAATTTGAAGAGAGGGAGGAGGGATAAAATGAGCAAGGGGGCGTCAAGATCATGTTGGTCAACCCAGAGACAGCTGACCTGAACTAATAGGAACTCTCGGACTCTGGACTGACAGCTGGGGTACCTGCGTAGGACCAAACTAGGCTCTCTGAATGTGGGTGACAGTTGTGTGGCTTGATCTATTCGTGGGACTCTTGGCAGTGGTACCAGGACTTATCCCAGGTACATGAACTAGCTTTTTTGGAGCCCATTCCCTATGGTGGGAAACCTTGTTTAATCTTGATGCTGGGGAAGGAGCCTGGCTCTGCCTCAACTTGGTATGCCAGACTTTGTTGACTCCCCAAGGGAGGCCTTACCCCCTTCTAAGGACTGGATGGGGCTGGGATCAGGGGGAGGTGGGGAGCAGGAGAAGGGGAGGGAAGGGAAACTGGGGTTGGTATGTAAGATGAAAAAAATTAAATATAAAAGGATGCTGGAGAGAGAAGGCATGGTAGATGAAGGCTTCACATGTACTAGGAGGCCAAAACAAGAGTCGGATTAGCAGAGCATGCAGAATTTAACACTATTATAGCTTCTTACACTTAAGCTGATGCTTCTCTCAGTACTCTTTAGGGCTCAACATTGTGGTACAGTACATGAGTACAGTACAACAGAGCAAGGATAGACTGACTTCCTCTAAATAGGTGAAGTAAATAAACTTTGTTTTGGAGGAAAAATGTGAGTCAACACTCAGGAGGGTGTTAGGCAAAGACAACTCATGACTTCCTCTTATGAATTCTTGGTAAAACACGGGTCATTGTTAGACATGTAGCTAGCAGAGGCCAAGGCTGTAGCTCCAGAGTGGTCTTGAGTCCCCTTAATGAGATAGCACAGTTATAAACAGCAGACACCAGAATGGGAAACCTGGGCTTCAGACCATCTTCCTATTAATCTACTCCATAGCTCCTGTGACTATTATCTAAGGTGTTGTGAAGGACACAACTTAGGAGACACTTACCTTCTTGTGCACAAATGGACTGTCCCAGGAAGACTGCTGGAAGAGAGCCATTGGGGAAATTTAACCTTCTAATATCTAACCTGTGGTATAGGTCTCCCTGCATAATGAGTTATGGAGTAAAGCTACGTGTGTGTGTGTGTGTGTGTGTGTGTGTGTGTGTGTGTGTGTGTGTGTGTGTGTGTCTATTTATCTACCTACCTCTATATATTATTTACATAGCTGTTATTTATACTAATTTTTTAGTTAACTCTCTAACATCTATTACCTGTCTATTATATATGCATGCATGCATATATGTTTATACTTATGTGTTCATCATCTCTCTCTATCCACCCACATAGCTATTACGTATTGATTATCTTTTATCTATTATCTGCAATCTATCTTCCAGTCAGTTTCAATCATTTATTTATCACCTTTCTTCTATAGATCATCTAGTTTTGTCTGTGGTGTATCATTTCTTCTACCTAGCTCTAGCTTTCACATGTATGTCTGCATATCTGTAAGGATTTTTTTTCCCAAAATAACCACAGCCTTGAGGGTCACCCTTACATTTTTGGTCCCTCTGTCTTTTCTCTCATGATGCCTAGCAGTCATCATGGAACCCAGACAGTGTGCCATGGGTTGAATAGAGGCAGGCAAGGCCCACAGCTCAGTTGCTAACTGAGACCCAGTTACAGTCATTTCAACAGAATGGTAAAGAGATTTGACTATCCTTGACTGCCACTAAACGTCACCTAGCTTTCATTTTAAGAGGGGGTCTAGCTTTTGTGGGAGTCCTGTCTTTCTTGCTAACCCACTTTCATTTCATAACTCACCGAGACACAGCAAGGTGATGTCCTGTGGAGCCATGGTGCTGATATGACCTTAGTCCAGTTAGCTTCCCGTCTGTGTGCATTTGCAGACAGCAGATTCTTGAGAGACAGTAGGACCCACAGGATGTGTGAAGTCTGAGTCCCTGACCACAGGATTTCTACATCTTGTGCTCCATAGGCAAAAGGAACAGTTCCCCTTTGAAAAGTTCTCAGTTGATCATGGGTGGACTCTCAGAAGAGACCAAGAATCCTTCTGTTTAAATTTCACGAATGAAAGGAGGTGTTTTCTTAACATGATGTCTAGTGGTGCTCAAATTCCACATTTTTTCACCTGAGATTTACTTTTTATTTTTCCTGGCAGGGTTTATTATGCAGGTGAGGGTACCCTGGAACTCACTTAATGAGGCACAGACTGTGCTCAAACTTAGTGTTCCTTTTTCTTCATATTGCTGAATGCTGGGAATACATACGTGTACTACCACACTTTTTTTTTCATTTTTTGTATTTCCCTTTAATGTATCTGGGAGATCCTTCGTTTCTTTCTTTCTTTGTTTAAATTAGAAACAATCTTATTTCATATATCAATCCCAGTTCCCTCACACCCCCATTCTCCCATGCCCCCACTGACCCCCATCCCATCCCCCTTCTGCTGCATAGAAAGGGTGAAGCCTTCTATACAGGATCATCAAAGTCTGTCACCTCCTTTGGGACAGGGCCTAGGCCCTCCCCATGTGTCTAGGCTAATTTAATACCCCTCTATAGGGAATGGGCTCCCAATGTCCATTCATACACTAGGTATAAATGCTGTTCCATTACCAGGAACCCCATAGACAGCCCAGACCTCCTGACTGACACCCACGTGCAGGGAGCCTGGTTCTGTCCTATGCTGCTTTCCAAGCTGTCAGTCTGCGGTTCATGAGCTCCCATTGTTTAGATCAGCTGTTTCTGTGGGTTTCCCCAGCATGGACTTGGCCCCTTTGCTTGCCACTCCTTCCTCTCTACAACTGGATTCCAGGAATTCATCTCAGTGCTTAGCTGTGGGTCTCTGCTTCTGTTTCATCAGCTACTGGATGAAGGCTCTAGGATGTCATATAAGGTAGCCATCAGTCTCATTATAGGGAAGGGTATTTAAGATAGCCTTAGATTGTTAGTTGGTGTCATCCTAATAGATGTCTGGACATTTCTTTAGTGCCAGATTTCACTTTAAACCTATAATGGCTCCCTCTATTAAGCTATCTCTTTTCTTGCTCTCCTCTATTCTTCCCCCAAATCAATTTTCCTGTTCCCGAATGTCCTCCACTCCCTCCTCTTCTCCCTTCTCTTTCCCATAACTCCCTCTCCCCTCCCCCATGCTCCCAAGTTGCTTAGGAAATCTTGTCCCTTTTCACGTCTCCAGGGAACTGTATATGTTTTTCTTAGGGTCCACTTTGTTTCCTAGCTTCTCTGGAGGTGTGGATTATAGGCAGCCTATGCTGCCAATCCTTTGCTCTATGTCAAAAATCCATATATGAGTGAGTTCATACCATGTTTCTCTTTTTGTGACTGGGTTACCTGGCTCAGAATGGTTTCTTTTAGTTCCATCCATTTGCCTGCGAATTTCAAGATTCCATTGTTTTTTTTTTCCACTGAGTAATACTCAATTGTGTAAATGTACTACATTTTCTTTATCCATTCTTCAGTTGAGAGGCATCTAGGTTGCTTCCAGGTTATGTCTATTGCAAATAATGCTGCCATCTCTCCAATCCGCTTTATCTGATTTTTACTTTTTTTGGTCACTTAGACCTTCTGCACTCTGGGAAGAGAACCTGAATTAGGGAGACTTCATATAAGATTTCATCTGTAGGATGCTGACAGTCCCTGTAATCTTAATCCTCTGGAGGCTGAGGCTGGAGGATCACAAGATGAAGGATACCTAGCATGACCCTGTTTCAAAACAGCAGACAGACAGACAGACAAAGTTGCCTCTTACAGTCCATTCAGGAAAATGCAAAACAGTATATTTGGGTAGTGTAATAGTTGGTGTTTTGTCAACGTGACACAAGCTATCGTCATTGACACAAAATTTATCCATGTGATTTCCTATAGGCAAGTTTGTTGAGCATTTTCTTGGTTCATGGTTGATGTGGGAAGGCCCAGACAACTGTGGGTGGTGCCAATTCTTGGCAGGCCATTCTAAAGTGTATAAATGCAGGATGAACAAGGAATAAGGAACAATACAGTGTGTGGTGAATCTCCATGGTGTCTGCTGCAGGTCCAGCCTCCAGTTTCCTGCCTTTGCTTCCCTCAGTGTATTTTGTTCTGGAATTATGTAAGATATGTGATCCAAATAAGCCATTTACTCCAGTTAGCTTTTGCTTGTGGGGTTTTATCACATCAGTATAAAACAATTCAATGATTGGTAGTGTGTCTGCAGATTGTGTGACTTTCTCAGTAGGTGTTAGCAAACATGTTGATCCCAGGAAGAGCACCAATGACAAGTCAAAAAATGATTCACTGAGGTATATTTCATTGGATTAATGAGTTTATTAGGACTAAGTACAGGATCATGGATTAGTGGATAAATATTGGAGCAAGAGTGACTCAAGATGACTGTACCTCCCAAAGCCTATACCAACATGGATTATGACTCATAAAAGCGGTGTCCCTGGACCTTCCTCAGTGAGTTGCTGGCAGCTTGCTTAATTGGAGGATTTCTTCTTCTTAACTATTGTTATTGCTCATAGAGCCTTGGAGAGGGCCCTTGCCAATCTTGTATGTTTCAGGATGTTCCTGAGACTTGTGATATATATATATATATATATATATATATATATATATATATATATCTTACTGAGACTTAATGAGCTCTCTTCCAAAAGACAAGGTTTCAATTCAGATGAAGTAACTTTTTAACAACATAGTAATGGAAACATTACTATGCCAGAAGGAGGCAATGCCATACCTCAGCTACAGTGCAGAAAAAATGTTTCTAGACATAGGGAAAGTCAATGTTGACATGTCAGAGAAATATGTTGATGCTCCTGGTGAGAGAAGACTTTGGAAAACAGCATTTGAGGTACACAGAACAGCGTATGATAAAGCCCAGAGGTAAGAGTGGACTTCTTGAATGATATCAGCAGGAGTGTTAGAAAGTCAAGATAAGGTAATTGGGTGTGAATTTGATTAAAATACATATACATATAAGAAATTGTCATGAGAACCATTAAGTTGTATAACTATTGCCTACTAGACAAATATACTAATAAAAAAGTGAGCTTCTTATTGATACGGAGTTGTGAAGTACTCATCATGTTTACTGTAGGGTAAAAGGCCAGCAAAAAAAACACACTCTGATCCTTGAAACCAGAACCCGAGAAACATACTTTGGCCCTGAAACCAGAGCCAGGGGTTAAAAAGGTCCAGTAAAAGAAACACACTTTGGCCCCCCCAATCCAGAGTAAATGAACCCACTCTGTCCCTGACTACCTCAGCACAAACACCGACCAGTCCCTCAGCAGGAATCCAAATAATTCCTGAGTACAAAATCCAGCCAATCTCTGAGCTTGTCCAAGCTTAGGGCTTGAAATTCTTTCAATTCTAACCTTCAAACTCTTCACTCTGGAAAAACCCTGTCCATAAGAAGTTCTATAAAAGCCCTGTGCCTGTTCAGTTGGGAGCTTCCTTTTTCCACCCAGGCAGATTTCCAGAAATCTCCTGGATTTCTCCCTCCCAATAAATCACTTGAACCAACTTTGGATGAAGACCTTCTTCTTCTGAATTGGAGCAGAGGAGAGAAGCAATGGGCCTCTCTGATGGGAACATAGAGCGGAAAAGTAACAGCTTTTATCAGAGCAGGGGCAAACTGAGACATTTCTGTGGGGTTTCTCCCTTAGCATAGTGAAGCAGAGAAATAACCACTTTTGCCAGAGCAGATAAGCAATGGACATCTGTGCTGGGAAACTCCCTTAGTGGAGTGGAGCAGAGCTGATCTGTAAAGGCTCCCTCAGAAAGGAGCAGGGTTGCCACATTCCTGCGGGAAAACCATCCCTCACCCGAACACAGCTACATGCATAGCCTGGCCCCCAGCAGTCAGGATACCTTTCCCTACACAGCTCTAGGTATCCAGGACACATTACCTTCACAGGTATAGGTATATCCTGGCTCCAGTCAGGATACCTTTCTCTTCACAGCTGTAGGTATCCAGGATATCTTCCCTTCACAACTCTTGATACAGCCTGGAACCCAACAGAGTACCTATCTCTTTAGGGTTGTAGGTACAGCCTTGTTCACCAAGAGTCAGGATACCTTTCGCTTCACAGGTATAGGTGTCCAGGATACCTTCCCTTCACAGCTGTAGCTACAGCCTGGCTCTCAACATTCAGGATACCTTTCTCTTCAGAGATATAATGCTTGAAGTTAAAGTTTAAATATGCCTAGAATTTATAGCTAGCGAGGTTGTAGAGGTTCACTGCTAGAGTGAAATGAAATGGAGACCTGTGGACTAAGCAGTAGAGTTTGATTTCTGTTGAGTGTACAGGGAGAACCATAACATTTGCAAGTAAGGGAAAGCCACTTTGAGGACCATATTAGAATAATGAAGGATGGTCCCAAAGTTAGAGACTTCTGTCTTCAGATTTCAGCTGTGATTTCACTGCATCTATCAGTCTTTGCTGGAGAAAGGGCTGGGGTCTCTACAGAAGACTTCCTCAGATCTTTCTTTGAGAACTCATGGGGTGAAGAAGATCTTTCATCTCAGCTTACAATTTCCTGATTTCCATGTACACACTGGGGTGTGTGGAAAATTCCTTGGGAATCTGGGAAATGGGGGTGGTCAATTTTTGTTTGAAGGTCCTTTGATCAAATTCTAAATATGTCACCTCCTGCACGTCTTCTCTTTCAGGGTCCTAGAAAGAGGTAGATGTTGTATGCATATAATCTTGCAGAGAACGAAGGGATATTTTACTGTATGGAAGAGGGAAGACTCAGGAGGTCCTACCTGTCTGTTCAGTGCTGTCCTCATCTTTGACTCTCGATCCGTGTTGACTGCATTTTTAGGGGACAGAAATAAACAAACACATGTAATAAAGTACTTCTTCCCTCTCATTTTTTCAAATCCAAAGTACTAGTGTGAAATATATTAAAACCCAAGGTTGTTCATCTTTGACAAATTAGATTCAGTTCTTTTGCTCTATGGTCACAGCCCAGTCCTACAACGCTGTACCCTAGTAATCCTTTCTCCTTCCCTCTCTCTCTCCCTTCTTCCCTCCCTCCCTCCCTCCCTCCCTTCCACCGTCCCTCCCTCCCTCTCTCCCTCCCTCCATCTCTCTCTTATAAAACCTTCTCCTATATTTTGTGCATTCATTAGATGTAAATATAAGAAGACACATTGAGGAAATAGTCAGTGGCCTGAGAGCTGAAGGGAAAAGCAAGGGCTCTGGTTCTCTCAAGAAAGCCCCTACCTCAGTTTACCCTGTTGGACCAAGTATCTTTTCCTAAATGAAGAATACACACCTGTATTTCTCCAGCCTTGGATTCTCATGCTGCACAGACGGCACTCATTGGCTTGTTCCCGAGACTTACTCTTTTTGGCATAGCAACAAGAGTAAAGGAGGACGATGAGGAGCACAAGGACCATGGTTACTGAAAGCCCAATCAGAATATGCAGGTTCCTGTGGTTATCTGGAGGAAGATGGGAACCCAGAGGAGGTAAATCTTAGGACCCTCATTTTGATAGATTGTATAATATTTATTGATTATAGGGTAATTGATATAGTATTTCTTTAAACAAGAGTCTATATGGAGAACCTATTAATAATATTCTGCTCAGTGGAAATAGTGGCCCCTCATGACTTATGGTTATATCCATATGTTAATGCATTTCTCAACTCTCAGCATAGGAGTTTATATATGTGATAGACGGTGACTAATTAATACAGATGCCCACAATGGGGTAAGTTTTGGGGAATAAGGGACTATAGAATTCTTGATCCTGAATGAGATGATTACGTCTCAAATATTCTGCAAATGTTCAGCATCATTGTGAAAGAGATGGAAGAGATTGCAAAAATGAGCTATGGATAAATACACGGAAACCATGTTCTCTACACCAAGGGCAGTTGAGTATGTGAAATTTATAAGAGGTTGTGATAGCATGCTGAAAAACAGTACAAAATCAAGCCAGGCAAATTCCCAGCGTGGAGAATAGAGATGGACATGAATTCCCACCACTCGTCAAGTGGCTTTCGGCACTTGATAACTGTTGGGAGAATGAGTATCAGTTTTAGGACTGTTGTCACTAGTGAGCTGACCAGCTTAAGTAGAAGTCCACATGTCCAAGAATATATGGACATCCTGCCAGTGGCAGAAAACTGCAGGTCATGTGATCAGTGTCTTAATCTGAGCTTGATAGCATTGCTCAGTTCATCTGCTTAGCAACTTCCAAATATAAAACACCCTTGAGCCTAACAACAAATTCCCCCAAAGGGAGAAAATAAACTCAAGTCTATTCCATTACAGGTAATAATTTTTTTTATAAAATCTTCTCTTCTGTTTGCTTGCTTTCTTTTTCATGCCCCATCACTCCCTTTCCAGGGGGAGCCCAGCTAGAATGAGCACCTCATTTTTCCTGGGAAGGGAGTGAAAGTTACTCTCCTTTTCACTTGTCTGAACTGGTCTCAGGAACAGTTCCTATGCTTCTCCTAAAAATCTTCTGATGTTTCAGAGTTTGATATTCCAAGAGGAGACATGATTATGTTAAGGCAACTGAGCTGTGAGGGACCTGAGCCAAAATATGAACCCAAGAGTTTTTGTCCCCAAGTTTCCACAATAGAGAAGAGGAATCAGTTACTCACAATTTTTGGACTCTGCTTCTGTGCATGACGTGCAGTTTCTTGACGAGTTTACTAGAAGGGGGGAGGGGAGGGAGGAAGTTCATCAAAGGCCTATCTGTCTTCCCTGTAGGGACAGTCTTTTGAATTTGCACAGTTAGCAGCATCCACTCTATCTCTTAATGATGCACATTTGGAGTCATAGGATGCCATTGGGTGTTTTCCTTTGAGGTGTCGATTTCTAGTTGTGATGAGCCAATAGGAATACTGTGGAGAGATCTATGTGAGGTAGAGATCAGGAGGGCTGCTCCTTCTCTGATGTGACCACACGGACTGCAAGCTTATACCCAATGTGTCTGTCCTGACCTGTTTCTTTTTTTTTTAAAAAAATTATTTATTTATTATGTATACAACACTCTGCTTCCATGTATATCTGCACACCAGAAGAGGGCACCAGATCTCATTACGGATTGTTGTGAGCCACCATGTGGTTGCTGGGAATTGAGCTCAGAACCTCTGGAAGAGCAGTCGTGCTCTTAACCTCTGAGCCATCTCTCCAGCCCCCTGACATGTTTCTTATTCTCCCTGGATGCATACATATCCCAGAGTGGCTGGCCAAGCAAGATAAGGATTGTTTGGGAGGCTCCTTGTCTATTGTTTTGTAATCTGACATACATTCTCAAACTCGACGTCTTCTTTAAAAAAAAGTTCTTAAATGAAATTTAATTATCTCTTTCTCTCTCCCTTTCATCTTTCCAGCCCTGCCCAGGTAACCTTTCCTCATTGAGTAATATTGTTAAGGGCACACACACACACACACACACACACACACACACACACACACACACACACACACACACAAAAATTACTCCTAGCAACCCTTCTCTGTAATTGCCTAAGATACTTTTTCTCTATTGTCAGTAGAATGGTTCTTAGAGCTGGATTTAGAATTGAATTAGTCACAAGACATGAGATATATATGAGGCTGTCTTACCTGTGACAGAAAGGCACAAAGGGTCACTTGGGGATGACCACGCATGGGAAGAGTTCCTGAAAGAGCCATAGCATCTATAGTTCCCTGCCTGCGTCACAGGACATAGGGGGAAGGTGGCCTGGAATGTCCCATTGTGACTCTGCACTGCAGGCAGTCCATGTCCCCGAGGCACCCCATCCCCGGACAGATGGAACATGTCAAACGGATGGTCAGAGCTGCACACCAAGGTCACGTTCTCTCCTGACATCAGCACAGGGCCCATAAAGGCTGACAGAGAAGGTTTCTTGTATAAACCTGGAAAAGAGACTGAGACATTTAGGGGGCAGTTCCTTACCAGTCTTCATTCACTCCTCAGTGTTCTCTCTTCCTGCTTACATTTCTGTGATCTCTCTCTTTCTGCCCTACCTTTTCCTCTCCTTCTTCTAGCTCCCTATCTCTTCCCCTCCCCCTCTTTCATTCTTATCTTACTGGAGTCTCTGACTGCAATTCTGTAACCGTACATTTTACCCCGCTTTTTGCTTTTTGACAGTTTTCTGGCTCTATATGCCTTGCTTCATTCCACCCGCCTGTTTTAAGTTTGTTTTTATTAACACGTATTCAATTTACATAGCAGTTGAATTCATTGTGAAACATAAACTTGTATATGTAATATATTTTTATAGTTGTTCTCACTAAAACATTTTGGAATTAAAGTCTAATTGCATCATTTTACAGCCTCATTTTCTTTAAGTGTTTTTACACATATATGTGCATCCTTGGTCATGTTACGCTGTTATTCTCTCTTGCCCATCAGCTTCCACTGATTTCATTCCTTTTCCCAGTTTTTCTTCTTTATACTTTCATTTCCTCCCAATGTGTTGCCAATCGGTGGGTTTAGTTGGAGATACTTATTTTTTAAATTAGCATGCAAAGTAAAGGACTTCGTTAAGACATCCTCATTCAGGTCAGTTTGCTCATGGTAGTTTTTGATGGTAATCTTTGGAAACTTGCACGGGAATCCATGTCAAGGGCAAGTTAAGAACCAGGGA
Source organism: Cricetulus griseus (assembly GCF_003668045.3). Classification (NCBI taxonomy): domain Eukaryota; kingdom Metazoa; phylum Chordata; class Mammalia; order Rodentia; family Cricetidae; genus Cricetulus; species Cricetulus griseus. The sequence continues at coordinate 22,943,910 of NC_048602.1, read as the reverse complement.
AAGGATGTGCAGAGCAGCACACTGGACGCTTGTGAATCCAATCCATTGTATTACCTTTTCTGGTCCTTACTCCTAATCTCATTCTCTCTTTCACGGCATACGTATTCCACGTCTTTCATCACCCCTAAATGTTAATCTCCTTCCCTTCATGATCAGCTTCCAATTCAATGACTTATAACTCCCTTATCTTATATATATTAAAAATGTAGACTCTTACGTCATTCTAAGTCATTCGTTTCCTAACTTGTCTATTTTTATACATATCTATGCCAATGAAGGTCTCTATTCAAAGTACAGAATGTTCCATGAAATGTGTATGCTTCCCGTGAACAGGGGCCGTGGCGATCTTACCTCCCTTGTTCCTCTTAGTGTGTGTGCTCCTCCAGTGTCATCTACCATCTCTCTCCCTATCTTTGCTTTCAAATGTCCAATATTTGCCATTATTTCCCCATCTCTGCTTTCAAATCTTCCATTCAAGCTTAAGACTTTTTGCAAGTTTTCCCTTCGCACACATCCCACGCTTAGTATTTCCTCAGCTTTTTCTATATCTAAGTCCTTCTCCAAGGCTCCCTGTCTGACTTACTATCTGTATTTTTTTTCCACGTCTGCATTATTTTTGTCTGCCAATCCCACGGGGAACCAACCACTGTAGGATTTTTTCTTCCATCCTAGAATGTCTGAGTAATTTTGGAACATGGACCAATGACTGTTTGGAAATGTAGAGACTAGTCAGTGATTGGTGGTCCACTCTATGACCCAGGGTTATGCTGTTCTTTCGTAAATAATTGGTCAACTACAAGAATGCAAGAACGTTCAAACTAGACAGGAATTCTGTGGGTGCCAACTGCACCAAGGCCTCATGAAGAAACAGCCCCGCTCAGCACATAAACTCAGGTCAGACACGTGAAGTGTATATGTCTCTGGAAGATGTCTTGTAGAGGTAGAAGCAAACAAAATTCTGAACTGTTATGGACAATGAAAATTAGCAGAAGGACATCATTGTCTCTGATTCATATCAAGCTCATCAAGCCACCCCTTTATCTTTACCTCTAATTATGATTCCTCTACCTCCCTGTATCTCTGATTTACATTATAACCATTGGTCTGTCCTTGTGTCTCCATTTCCACCGTCTATGTCAGTAACATACTCCTGAAGGCGGCCTTTCTCTGTTTCCCAAACTCATCTGCCCCATGACCTCCCAGTACTTCCAGTCTATAGAATAACTGCTCTGCCTCACAGACAGGATGATGAGCAGGTAGCACCATCTTACCTGTGATCTTTATATCAACAGGGTCACTGGATTCAGACCATTCATATGGTGTCTGATTGTAAGAACCATAACATGTGTAAGACCCAGCATGGTCACGTGTCACAGGTCCCATTGAGAATTTGGCACGGGACCCCCCAAGATGGGATTCTGCCGAATGCTGGCAAGATTCCTTGATTATTCTCTTTCTGTGTGAAGTCAAAATGAAGATGTCAAACATAATCTCTGAATGGCACTCCAGGGTTACCTTCTCTCCTGATTTTACCAAGTTACTATATGGGACCAAGAGGAAAGGTTTCTTGTAGATTCCTGGAAATAAAGAGATAGCAAGGTTGAACATGACTCCAATCTATGCGTCCCAGAAAACCTATGCTTCCCCCCATTAACCTGTTCTTCCTGTCAGTGTCCCAGTGTCCTTTTCTGTGTACACAGACTTCTCCATCTTTCTATGACTATTACCTACTTATTTGGCTCTGGCAGCAGCACAATATATTCTTATTGACTTGTTGTAAGTATGTTTCTGCTCAATCTGTCTACCATAGTCACTATTGTCCCTTTTAAGTTCTGGAAATGTAGGAAATGTGGCAAGCTTTATACCAGGCTCCTTCATGTGTCTTTTTAATGCTGCATTGAAATAAATATAATCCATGGCAAGATCAAAGAATTAGGAGTGAAGGTAGGTATCATTGAAACCCTTCTGGCCTTCTCCATGGATCAAAGTTTTGTAAGGCATTTGCAATCTGGCACATGAGCACTGTTTCCTGCCAACAGGATTCATTACCATCCTGACTTTTCTGGTCTCTGTGCATCCCTTCCCTGGTTCTTAATTTGCCCTTGACATGGATTCCTGTATTAGTTTCTAATCAGTACCATAACAAATTATCACTAGTGTGTGGGCATCAGTATCCTGAAACAAGCCTAATAGTATAAGTCAGGTATATGCAGTGATATGTTACTTAGCAAATCCCTAGGGAAGTTTCCATTGCTTTCTGCCTTTCAGCTTCTAGAGGCCTCATGCGTTCCAGGATAATTCAGAATGTTCTCTCATCCTGATGTCAAGCTGTTAATACCCAAATTCCATCTTCAAGTCTTTTTTCCCCTTGACTTACCATTCCTTAACACTTTCTTAACACTCATGAAGCCTTAGGAATGAAAGCACATGTCCTTGGGCTTATGATATGCCTGTAATAGTGTCCAATTCCCTGTATTGAATATTGCTTTATAATGCTGATACTCGGACTAAAATTTGTTCTGAAAATTCTAACGTGAGGAGATTTGGGGGTATGAAATGACACTCCAAACATGATCTCTGACCTGAGATTATGATTTTCAGAGGGTCACTGTGTGATGAGAGTTCATTACTGTACTGATGATTGTAATTATAGCATCTATAGGTTCCTCCATGTGCTCGTG